>NC_056733.1:1966243236-1966410736 GCF_019279795.1 Protopterus annectens
ATTCCAGCATATACATGCAGCTAAGGCGATGTGAAAGAAATTGTGCAAACGTTTAATTCATTTATATGACAGACACACAAGAGCAATGAAGAGATGTAAGAGAAGTGGAAGGAGTAGTTCTCACCATTCACAAATTGTGATATGAATCCTACAACTGTTACATCTCTACAACTTTCTTTGATGTTATTGTTCTGACCGACCCCCCCCCCCCCCCATGAGCCATGACCACGGGAATAACTTTTTACTTGGGGAAAGCTTTTCAAAATGTAAAAAAAAGAAAAAGAAAACAAGACTAGACATTATCAACGAACTAGAAATAAGCATCTATAACATGGCGTTTAAGTAAATACTAGGTTACGAGTCCACAGAGCATTACAACCCTAGCTAATAACCAGAGGTTAGAATTAAACCCTCTGTCTTGTATCTATGACGTAAAGACTTTAAATATTACGCCAGTCCTGACACTCTTAGTAGGCACAAACCTAGAAGTTATTAGTGTAAACCCAAAAGTATCATATTGCTAAAAGGTTAAGATTCCAGCAAGGTTTTAAGTTATATATTGATATGATAGTGTATTCTCAAGTGTAAAGACTTATTAAATCACGTAACTGCATTTTGAATGCCAGTCAGACTTAGTGAGAAAATATCTATGGTATTCAATATGTTTCTTAAATAGAATGTCTAATATTACTCCATGGAGGTATGGATAGACAGTGATATTCAGTACTATCAACATGTAGTAGCATATGCATAGCACAGTTTGTCTAAGAAGAGACTTTTTCATTCTCTTCAGTGCTGCTACAAATAACCCTAAAATGTTTCCATTTGGCTGTTTAGGGTTTAATCTCCAATAAATATCAAATTGAGTTTCACACTGCATTTTGGACAAATGGTGTTTTTACCACAGTCCTTAAAATGCTTAATATCAACATTTTCAGTTTTCCTGTCTGTTGCGTATGATTCTTGGTCCATTTTATTTATCATTAGTTTCTAGACATCCTTTGGAAGTCTTCCCTTTGGAAAAGAAGTGGGATAAACTCCTTTATCTAAACCATTACTACAGACTACCACTGGAACATACTTTTTCCTTCATGTATATTCACTGAAAATTAATTCAGCACCCTTGAAGTTTTATTCTGTATAGCTCCAGACTTATTTTATTGCAGGTATATTCCACCTACTTCAATACAGTTGTTTAGCCTCTTTGTATTTCTCAGCATGCAGCTGTAAAATGTATTTCCTTATCAGTTGGTATTGCTATTACCTCTGCTTGGACATTTCTTTTTTGCCTGTCACAGTTGTTCCCCACTGTTTTTCTTTTGCTAAACCTTGCCTTTGTTCATTTATATGACTTAATATAGTTATACTTCTTAGTACATGTTCCTTCTTTCTACACCATTGATACTGCCTTTTTTGACAATCATTGTATTTTTTCATTTTTCATTCAGCTTCATTAAATCCATATGTAGATAAGCTGCCTATGAGGTGTTTTTTTTTTTTTTTGTTGTTTGTTTGCTTGCTGCTGTTTATCTTATGCGCAAATCAGCAAGGCTGCTAGAGAAGTAAGTACTGACTAGCTCCGCCATAAATCCATTGTCTGTATTTTCCTATTTAAGCTCTCTGTATGTACAATGATTTGATTACCAGCATGCAACGACATACTTGCATGCATCTTTACAGTCTACATGAAGCATGTACTTATCAGGTGTTTAGATCTTACAAATATCCCCCATAATGTTGTACTGCTCCCCTGATGTCAGGTGTCAAAGCTGCAGTGATGTAAACCACTCCCACTCCACATACCCTTTACATAATCTGGTAGTCTAGATGCTCAGACCTGTCCCACACCCCTACAGCTATCATTCTGGTTCCCCAAGTCATTTATTTATATTTTTGAAAGCTTGCCCATTTTTTACATTCTGAATGTACATATTTACATATTTCATGTACATATTTCATGACCCCTTTTTCCCTGTAAATGTATGTCTTCTCCTGCACCTGATCTTATTGCTAACGTTTGCTTTGCCACTCATTCATGTATAATTACATTTCAGCATCAGGAATATGCTGATTGCTATATCAGTATCAGTCAATGTCCCTCCAAATGGATCACTAGTTCCCAGTGAAGCAACGTCTCTGGAATTTTCCGTTCTTTATTGGTCTTTTTGTGCTGTGCATGGTTAGCATTTTTGAGAAAGTCAGTGGTGTATGCTGCTCAGCTGAGGCCCTTTCTCAAGGTTTGGAATTCCTCTTTCATTTCTCTAATAACTTTTCCATGCATAACATTGCTTCTGTAGGACAATGACATCAAGATTTCTACCCCAGCTGCAACTTGCACCTCATGCAGCTTAGCCATTGCACATTGCATTTGCATAGAGCTTACCTCCTTGTCCATTCCAACCCGCATCAGTACCATTCAAGTAACTGATGTCCGTCAGACAGAGCCTGACAACCCAGAAATAAAGCACCATTCTGACTTGCTAACTGACAATTCTGAAGTTATATCCTCCCGATTGTAGCACACATCTAAGTAAGAAGAATTGGATAAGAGCGTCATATGACATGGTGGGACATGGCATTTATAAGCAATGATATGATGAAGCAATATACCTGTGTTTGTGCATTGTAATGCCTGTGCTAATGCTGGTGTTCAGCCCACTAATCATTCATTTTGGAAGTCTGTACATTGTGTCACAATGATAACTGAGATGGCAGACTATTTAGTTTTCAATCATTGAGACACCAGCTATTGCTGCATCTCCTGCATGGATGTCCTTTACTTTAACTGACCAATTCACTGTGAATATTCACTGAAGGTGTAGGTAGTGTTTATTTTCTTCTTGATAAATTCAAGAATGTAAACAAATAAATCAAGTAAATATTATATGGAACACCATAAGATGCTGCAATGGTCTACCAGAATGACTGAGCAAAATTGATAAAACACTTTGAAGACTGTGAGAATAGAATTTAGAAGGACAAAAGGGAAAAAATAGAATAATCATGTAACATCTAGAGATAACGTGGTTTTCATGCCATTCTATAAGACCATAAGTCAAAGTAATTTGGAACAGGGCACAAAAAAGCGAATATAACAGCAAATAAAAGAAAATTAAGAGCAGAGACATCTGTTGATGCTCCGCTGACTGCATCTGCATTCCTTAAAAAGAGGGAGGGTATAGCTGTGATTATGGGATGTATAATCTAAGCATTTCATTTAATATTTCACTCATTTTACTTACATTTGCAGCTGCTTTGAGTCTTGCACTTGTTGTAAGGAGCCAAAGTATTCAAATTGTTCTAGCAAAAAACAGGCTATGACTCTGTGTGTGTGTGTGTGTGTGTGTGTGTGTGTGTGTGTGTGTGTGTGTGTGTGTGTATCTGTGTGTGTGTGTGTGTGTGTGTGTGTGTGTGTGTGTGTGTGTGTGTGTGTGTGTGTGTGTGTGTGTGTGTGTGTGTGTGTGTGTGTGTGTGTGTGTGTCTATATCTATAGATAGATATAGGCAGATATATCTATCTATCTATCTATATATAGATAGATAATTAGATAGAGCTATATCTATATAGATTTAGATATATATATATATATATATATATATATATATATATATATATATATATATTTTTTTTTTTTTTTAAGAAAAAAAGTAAAATGAAAATAAGACTATGCATAATATACCAATCTCACACATTTGGAAAGTGAGGGTTTAATGATGTAGTTCAAAGAAAGAGAGTTATTTGAATTCATACTTGAGTAAAAATTTATTCAAAGGAAAAGTTACTACAATGCGTTTTCAAAAATATCTCGAAGGATTATTATGAAACATTAAAATCATATCTTAACTTTTTATTTTTGGCAGTATTAATGGTCCTGCTTCACAGTTTGGTGTTAATTACATTTTTAATTTCTTCAACCTCAAAAAGGGACTTAAAAGGGTTAGATACACTGATGTAACATTGCTGCTTGATGTTTATTTTGTTGAGTCTAAATTCACTATGGTTGCAGATGGATAAACAAACCAATGAAACCTACAAAAATGTTTTTCTTTAGAGGAGAAATCTACTTGCACCTTACACGGAAATTACTACAACTCTTAAATGTATTAAATCCATGGCTGCACAGCTGTACAGAAAAGGGAAAATTGCACATATATTGGATCACTGAAACTGTCTAAAGGTGCACTGCAATTTCTCCAGAAATGATTCTGTATTCCTTTATAATTTATAGTATAATTTGCAACATTCTTTCAGAATTTGCCTAATATCTGAACAATACTGTAAAATGTTCCTTTTTATACTTTATTATTACTTCAATAGCATTTACATCCAAGGGGTACTAAGATTAACCTTATCGTTTTCTCCTTTACTATTATTTCCATTGGTGTGCATTAGTCAGACTTTCCTTTTCTGTCCTTCACACCTCCTTTAATCCTATTATTTGCCAATATATTCTAATATCCAGTTTACAAATTTTTTCTCATCTCTGTTACTTTTTCTTGAAAATGTATTCTCGTTAGTAGTAAGCCTAGATGCACTGAAAACTGACATTTTGTTTTACGTTGCCGAATATATCTGTGGTGCATATGTTTGTTATACAATAGCATATTCCTTTTTACAAGTTTATTAAAAGTATGTCTGATTTACAGCTGAAACACTATTCTTAAATTAATGAGGCATTTATAAAGTAATATATAAAATCATAAGATGTAACAATGCATCTAAAACATGGGGTAATGGATCCTAAAAAGTGATTTATTCATACAGCCTCTGTTGCATATTCTACCATACAAAATTGTCATCCATAAAGAAGAAACCAGATCCTGAACAACTGCAAAACTGATATCAGTTGCTCTGAAAACACCTTGGTTGTTTCTCCAGTTTACCCACATAATTTACCAGAGTACGGTGCATGATCAGACACAACAACAACAAGACGATAGAGGGATGTCAGTGTGTTTAGAAAAAGTAAAACTGGATGATTATAGAGTGCATGACAAAAATTGCTGAAATTGAATCATGATGTCAGCAAAACGGTATATATGAATATATTGGTGTGATCAAGTGAAGTATTGTATTTCCTGTTCCAAGAGTAATGTTTTGGACATGTTTCATTTTAGAAAAATACCTTTGTACTGATTTATATTGCAAGACAGTGAGTTACTGACCCTACAAAAAAGCATTACAGTAGCGCATAATCCATCATATTTTATTAATAATGTACAGTCACAGATGGAGACTGATCATATAAAGTCCAAATTCAGATTCAGAAATGTCCAAGTGCCTATAGCTAGGCACCTCACAAGTAAAATAAACGACCACAAAAATATGCATATTTATTTATTTATTTATTTATTTATCTGTTTGTTTGTTTATTTATTTGCTGTTTGTTAACTGGGAAATTCCATTGGGCAAAGATAAACCCTTTTTCAATGGAGGCCCAAGGAGAAAAGCTCCAAAATACTTAAATACAAAAATACCACCAATACATGCAAAGATGGTACAGTATATTACAAAAATAAACTTAGCAGTAGTTAATACATAATATAATACAAACTTCAGAGACTTTAGATTATAAGAAGCAATAGATTTGGATGCAGTAGTAGCAATGAGATATTCAGTATAACATAAAGTAGTACTGAACTGTAAAGTGACAGTGAACTATGAGGTAAAGAATATGCATGGCATTTTGGGTGACAGGTAGATGCCTACACAAGCTAGGGGTTGAAAGGGGGAGAAGATGAAGGGTGAAAAAAGTAGATGTGAGATTAGGGAGAGATTAGAGAAAAGAGTGAAGGACAAGAGAGTGGGAGTGGGAGAAGGAGTAGTAGGTTGGAAGTTAGGAGGGGTGAGAGCATGTAGAAGGGAGATATGAATGGAGCAAAGTCTTAAAAGAGGAATAAGATTGCGTAGTTCAGAGGTGGAAAGGAAGTGAGTTCCATTTTCATGCTAGGGAGAAAGATAAAAGAAGTTGCCTGGGGTACTTGATGGCTTGTAAACTTCAAGGAGGTTTTGATTATTGGATCTGAGGGTTCAATCTGGAAGATGCATAGTAAGGATGGAGGAAAGGGAGGGGCATTGGGATGGCTTGAAAATGAGTTTATGAGCAGTTGTTAGTTGGATATAAGGGAGTTCAAGCTAGTTCGGGGAGTGGAAGTAATCACAGTGGTGGGAGGAGGACTTTGAGCTGGTAGCAAACTTGGAGATTTTATTGTAACAGAATGCCAGTTTAGCTTTGGGGGTGGCCTGAAGATTGGTGAGGAGGGGGGCTCCATACATGAGGGAGGGAAGGAGGTATGTGTTAGAGAGGGTAAGCTTGGTTGCAGAAGTGAGGTAGTGATTGTGGTGATAAAACATTCCAAGTTTCTGGTCCATTTTTTTTATGTTGGTTTGAAGGTGAATGTCAAATTTTAGTTGTTGATCAATAAGGACACCTAAAAGCTTAGTTTGGGAGACTATTTTGATAGGAGTTTTATTTTTGCTTAGTATAGAAAAAGAGTTTATGTCTATTTTGGTGTTTTTAGAATGGGTAAAGATCAAAAGTTTGGTTTTGGATGCATTAAGAGCTAAATGATTATTTAGCATCCATGTCTCAGTGCTGATGAATGCAGCTCATATTACTTGCATGAGTTTTGGAATGGATTTAGCAGAGCAGATAATGGTAGAGTCATTTACATATTGGACAAGTTTGACGTCAGGGATGCACTGATGGAAGTCATAATGAAGATACTAAATAGAAGAAGGCCCAGGATAGAACCTTGGGGGATGCCGGTCAGGGTGTCAAGGTAGTAGGAGGTGCAGTTGCTCCATTTGATTGCCTGCTGTTGACCAGAGAGGTAACTGGAGAACCAATTTAGGGAGGTTGAAGAGAAATTAAGATGAGAGAGCTTGGATAATAGTAGACTATGGGAAATAGTATCAAAGGCCTTAGATAGGTCTAAGAAAAGGGATGATATGATCTTGCTGGAATCATGGACATGGTTAATATTCTCAAGAAAGGAAAGTAGGGCTGTGGTGGTACTATGTCCTGATCTGAATCCATGTTGTGTTAGGGTTAGCAGGTGGTTATCTAAAAGGTAGGGTAGGAGTTG
The DNA here is from genome assembly GCF_019279795.1 of Protopterus annectens. NCBI lineage: Eukaryota > Metazoa > Chordata > Ceratodontiformes > Protopteridae > Protopterus > Protopterus annectens. The sequence continues at coordinate 1,966,250,325 of NC_056733.1, forward strand.
AAGGTGGATACATTTTTCATGAATTTTAGAGATAGGGGAGACAATGGCTATGGGGCGGAAATTAGAGATGTCAGTGTTATTGCCTCCTTTGTATAGGGGAATGATAAAGGCTTTTTTTCCAGAGGAGGGGAATGTAGGATTCTTGGATGGAATGATTGATTAGTTTGCAGATGGGGAGAGCTATGCCATCAGTGGCCAGTTTAAGGAAGTTAGCAGGAAGTTTGTCTGGGGCGTTGGAGCATGGTTTTAGTTTTTGGAGGAGTTTTTTATAGTGGTGATAGGGATGGGCTTGAGGGAGAAGAGAGAGGGCTGAGAAGTATTTGTGGCAGACATACAATGATTGTGGGAAAGACAAGTGGAAGGAGTGACAGGGTTTTGAGGGAAGGATATGGTAAGTTTGGCTATTGAGTCTATGAAGAATGAGTTAAAATTGGTGGCTATGATATGGTCTGGGGAGCTGAGGTCAGGGCAGGGAGTGTCTTTCTGGCTGGGGCTAAACAGGGCAGAGATACTGTTCCAGACTTTTTTGGAGGCTTATAGAACTGGACAAGGCTAATATCACAATGACTGATAAATAAAAAGGTGGATTGTTGGGATAAGGTATAAATGGGTAGTCTTAAGCCTAATGTGCAAACTGATAATGTTGAGATTTAAGTGATCTCTAGGAGAAGCCAAGCACTGAGGATACCAAAACTCCCTTTATTATTAAGTTTCAAAGGTTTAGGGGGGTGGTAAGAAAATGACAGAATCCTAGATGCTTCAGGCTGTACTCACAAAATCATTAGAAGCCCCAAGATGTTAAACGGGAAAGTAAGGGCTGGATGATAGCTTATCAGTAGCTTGCTCAAGTAATCCATTTTTATTTATTTTATAATTTGTTAACTGAGTGATGAACTTGTCTCCCAGCCCTTTAAGGTCATGACCTGGTCTACATAGGCAAGAGCAATTAACATAAAGACACACATTTCAAAAACAGCATTACTTGAAATTAGAAAAAAAGAAGCTTGAATAAACCTTAAGTAAGAATGCAAACAGATTTACAATATAGGAGAAACAAATCAGCATGTGTGCACCAGTATGGACATGAAATAACATTCTAAAGTGCAGAAACTGAAGCAGAGTTAGACATAAAGACTTACAAAGTAAACATAGTGTCATAGAACTGATTATAATCTGAGCATTCTGTCAGTGCTGGTTAGGGAGATAATACACTCTGTAATTATCAATTTCTACTTTTAGTAATAAACCATATTTGGGTGTTAGTAATGCTGATTTAACTCATGGTTAGTGCAGAGTCTTACCAATTGTATACATAGTGCATATCATGTTATTTATATAAAGATGTACTATGAAAGAACATTATAAATAATCTGTAATCAAATAGGCAGCCTGCCTAACTACCATTTGACCAGAATAATAGGAGACAAACATGATATACCTGTCAGCAGTTGAGTAGAGACATTGTAATTGCTTGTGTTCAGTGTCCATAATCAGCTGGCAGAGGATGTAAAGGACAACTGAGACAAATGAGGTAATCCCACCAGAGACAACCAATTGAGAAGGATGGTTGGCAGAGATGGAGTCTGAATCCCAGCAGTGCCAACCAATTGTTTAAGGTGGACACTTTTGGGGGTTGAATACCACCATTTCTAACCAGTTGTTAAAAAGGCCAAGCAGACACCAGAGGGAAGGTCTCTCAAGTTACTCCAATGGTATGCACCAAGTTAAAAATAAAATAAAGTGTACATAGGTTTAGCTCACTCATAACTTCAAAAAATCAAATCTGACCCCAAGAGATTAAAAGTAATATGCAATGCTATCCTGGGTCTGGGCTTCCAATTTCCACACACAATTATTCTGCATGCAGGCCATCTGCAGAACTGAATCAATAGCCTGTTATCTTGAGACCAGGCCTATTTCTTACCACAATCTGCATACACATGCACAGACACTTACACAAACAATTTCCAAGGAAAGCTGGCAGAACATTTTAACACCTCACAGCTTTCTTCGTGGTATGGTACTATTGTACTTTTTATTTTATTATAATAATTATTATTATTATTGTTACTCAAATATTTTTTCTGGTTTAAATTGCAGTACTTTTACATGCAGGTAATTATTTCCCACTTTAGGTATCCTTGGAAATCACAGTACCTTTACATATTGCTAATTATTCCCTACTGTTGTCTCATGCCATATCAGAAAATAGTTCATGCAGAATCAGACCATTTAAAAAATCAGTAACTATTAATTATGTATAACTCAGGCTTCTGGTGAGATATGGTAACAGTCAACCACTGCATGAAAGGAATGCAAATTTTTGAGTTGACTTCATTAACTTTCTACTGAAAGCAGTTGGCATTCTCTACCTATCAGTCCGGAAACATGAGTGCACTTAGTGGTCAGTCAGAAACACCAAGCAATGCAAAAGTTGTTTGTAAAAAAGAACTGCAAACCATTTGTTATAGAACTCATAACAGTGCTCATAAAAAATAGCATGGCAAAAATTGGAAAACCTTTTGAACAAATACTGATAACTTTTCATGTATAAAATGATTGTTTATCATGGATGAATGTAAATATTCCAAATAGTTTTGTAATTGTTTTATTGTATTTCTTGTATGTGCATTTGCATATGTTTATAATGAAAACAAAATAAAAATGTTTATAAAAGAAAAAAGAAACACCAAGCAATAATATACACTGTTTAAAGTGAACTATCCCAATTTTAGTTGTACCCTTTTCAGCCATTTGCTTTGTTTCTGCAGAGCATTGCATCCATACTTCTCAACATCTTAGCACAAAGAATCTGGACAAAGCCTAAAATAATGGGAGTACAAAACCTCAAAAATAGGGACACATTTTAAATATTGCTCATATAAACTTAGAAAGTTTCTAGAATAACAGGGTTTGTCTTACCATGCATTTTTCTGAAGGAGATGAAGTCTGAAACTCAAATGTATGTCTTATTTCGTGACGTTGCAGAAAAACACAAATTGTATGAGGAACAAACCAAAAATGAGAAACATCTGGACATTCTGAGAAAATCTGAACAGTTAAGAGGTATGATTGCATTACCCATACATAATCTAAAATGCACAATTCCTACTGAATATTCAGTGTTCCAGAGAATGGTATTAATGCACAGAGAAAGCCTTGTTAAAATAGAGCACCTAATTATGTGTGAAATCTGAGTGTTCACACTGAAATCCACCATTTACCTTCCTATGTATAAATGGGTCTCTTGAGGCATGGCTAACAAAAAGAATGGGAAAAAAAACCCACAAAAGCAAAAAAAAAAAAAAAACATAAACAAGTAATTGCAGCTGCATTTACAAGCATCTATGTTTTCATTTCTTCTCTCTAACCAAGGGTCTTTAAAAGTCATGGTTAGAAACCTGGGAATTAAATAAATACAAGCATCTAATATAAGTAACTGAAGCAACAGTTAAAAGGTTCATATGTTTGTAGGTATTTATTAAGCTAACGAACACAAAGGCATTTTTAAGCCTAGTCATGCATCCCAAATCTCTGACAAGTTCTGATACCCTTGATAAGCGTAAGTATAGGACTGGGAGATGAACCATTTACAGCTTACCTGTGTCCATTAGAGACATAGGTGCCAAACCAGGGATGAATTTCTAGTTTCCCATCCAATTGCCCAAGCTCCACTTGAATTGGGTTAGGGAGGAACTCTGCTTCCCATAGAGCCTGTTCCATGGACAGGGTAGTCTTTGGGATACATACCCATGTCCCCAGCAGGTCCTATTTATATCAGAGGCAAGGTTTAAGTCTTTAGATAATAATAATAATAATAATAATAATAATAATAATAATAATAATAATAATAATATCTAATAACTCCCAAATAATTTCCATTACCTATTCCTGAAATTACTCTCTTTTTTTAACAGATAGGTGGGGAAGAATCAGTGTTTCATTTTTATTTCATTACTATGCATTTTTATTTTAATTATTTGCATGTGATCTGAAATAGTTATTGGATATATATCAATACTTTCAATTAAATGTACATGTTCCTGTGTAAAATAATTTATGTCTAGCCTAGCCCAGTTTTTGTACCTTTCTGAATAATATGCACATTCTCTCCAAACTACGACTGAATTTCCATCTTCCATTCCAAATATTTTCATAAATTTCTTCAAAATTCTTTTGCCCCATTCTAGGCTAGCAATTTGCCTCAGCCACAGGTGGGTGACTCTGCTGTGTCCATTTGTTGTACCTCAGACAACTCATCTTATATCCTGGGTCCCTCTGGTGTAGCACCAACGGCCAATATGAACTAGGAGTAAGCCACATTATCTGTGGAGAGCCACACTTGTCAGCCTGGGGATGAGGAATGAGGAAGGTTTTTTTGTTGTGTTCGAATGTTGTGCCCATCTTTGGGAAGCTGCTGCTGCTGCCATTAGAAATATGGTTGGCCCTATTTTTCTTGTCAAAAAGAAATGTAAAACCAAACACGTATCTACTCCTCCTCAACTTTCTGCTTTAGAGGATATGTGTGTTACTGCCTTCAATTTTCTTAATAGTCAGCCAGCTGCCCCTAAAAAGGCAGATAAAATGTATAAAGTTCCCCAATCTTTTAAATTTGTATACAGTATTCCTAAACCTGACCCAACAGCTATAGCTGTAGTTGATTCCACTGCTGCTAAGTACTTGATTAATTCCAGTCAGTGTTAATGATAAGGATGGAAAATTATTAATAGGCATGGAAAAAGTATAGATGTCTGCAATTTTGATTTTCAGAATTTTGAATTGTCAGGCTCAAGTATTAAAGTTTGTTCTGACAAATTGTGAAAGTATGAGGAATGTATTATCTGCAGTTTCATCTTTTGAGGAAAAATCTGCTTTAAATAGCTTAGTTTTTTTTTTCTGTTGCACAGGTCACAACTCATTGTTTACAGTGTGTATATGGCTCTGTTGATACTTCTTCCAGGGCTATGGCCAGTGGTACTGTTTTGAGTAGGTTTTCTTGGCTTCATACATAGAACCTCTCAGATGATGATAAAAATGAGATTTTAAATTCTCCCTTAGGTAGAGATTGTGTTTGGCCCCTGTGCTGTAGAGGTGATGAAAGAGGCAAGCTGGTCTGGAGAAACTTTTATGAATTTGCACTGCTCCTTTTCTCAAAATCTTCAAAGGATTTTCTATCTCTTCCTCTAATTCTGGCAAACAAATGGTTATGAAAATCATTCCGCAAGGTTATAGATGGCAGTGGGAGGAAATTCCTCCTTTACAAGGAGTCATTCCTCATCCTCTAGAACATCCTCTTTTGTTTCTACCAGTTCTTCATCACATTGTGTCTCAAGGTGTGATAGAAGCAGTTCCTCCTTTCCAGGTGGGTAAGGGTTTTCTTTCAAGGATTCTAGAGACCAGTTCTGGATCTTTTTTTTTTAAACTGGTTTGTGATAGTGCCCAAATTCAAAATGATGTCATTTCACAACCTTTTGCTGCTTCTTCCTCTTTCAAGTTTTTTGGTAAAGCTAGACTTAAAAGATGTTTATCCTCATGTCCCTATTTATGAAGACGTCAGGTATTTCTTAAGGTTTTGTGTGTCTGATTCACATTATCTGTTCTCTGGCTTACCCTTTGGACTATCCACTGGAGCAAAGGTGTTCAGAGTGTCTAGATCTAGTTATAGCTTATTACAGGCTACAGGATATCCATTTTTTTTCACATTTAGATAACTTGCTTATTTTTGCAGTGTTTTTCAAACTGTCAGGAATCTCAAACTTGGGTGAATGTCTCTCACACTAGCTGGGATTTCAAGTGAACATTCAAAAGTAATTTTTGACTCATAAATACAGGATTGTGTTCCTGGGGTGTCAGCTGAAAACTTCAGTTCTTAGAGCTTTTATTTGACTTCCAATATGTCTGCACACCGAGCAAGAGTTTAATTTCAGCTTTCCAATTTGAAAACAGAAACCCAGAAAATAAAACCAGTGAATTTGTCTTTTGGGGTAAATTTCAGTAACTAGCTAGTAATTGCACTGCCTGGATGCCAGCAAAAAAGAAATTTGAGAACCAGAAAGAAAATCAATTACAAAAGGTGAGGAGAAAGCACTGACTAGGAAGAATCCTGCAGCTGTTCAGTGAGTAGCAGTTCAGGTTGCAGCTTTGGTGCAAGATATGACTTCCAGTAATCTGGAGGAAAAGACAAGTCAAATTTGGTTAGAGCTGAATAAAATAAATTAATCACCGAAAGAGTATATCAACTCAAATAAAACACTGGAAAAAACGGAAGAAGCTTTAAACAGATATTCAGATGAGCTGATAAAGCAGCAATAATCAAAGTTCAGCATGTAGAAAAGGCTGTATTAGTAGGAGACTATTCAAGAAGAGATGTTAAAAAATGGTAGAATTATAAGACACAGCACATAGGGAAAATTTGATATTTTCTTCTGTGTCAGAGAAACTGGAATGAACAGACTGTATTAATTTTATGAAAGCACAAATAAGCACATGGACTGGTATTCCACAGCAGGATTTGTTAGTTGAAAAGATACATCACGTGTATGCTCCAAACTTGGCCATGAGAAAGCATCCCAGACCTTTAATAGTAAAGATTTGCAGTCCTACCAGCATAAGCAGTTAATTCTGATAAACTGTGGCAGAAGGACAAAGTACTAAAAGTTGGAAACAGAGTGGTTGTGGATAAGACAGATGAGGAGTAAATGTATTCCAACAATCAGAAAATGTAAAGAAGCAGGTGTGAGCTTCAAGCTGCTATATCCAGCTATTTTCATAATATTTTTTTCATGGAGGGTCAAAATCATTCATGCAGAACATGTTAAGGAAGAAATACAAAAGTCTGTAAAACAAATAGTGCATTACCCAATAGAAGGGAATTTTGCTTCTTACTCTTTGGATGATAAAGCTGATAGATATACCATACCAGTGAAACCTTTAACATGTTCTAAAGGAAAATGCTTGAGAGACAGAGAGAAAAAAACACAAGCTGACAAGAAGAATGAACCAGTGAATGTATTTGGGCGATGGAGATCAACAGGAACAAAAATATCAGCTCTGAAATTGATTATGTGATTTGTAAGTATGGGATTTCAAATAATTAATTACATTTGTGAAGTATGATAAAATAAGTAAATCTGGAAATATTAGACATTTTTGACTTTATTAAACTTGCACAGGACACAAAGCATATGCCCTGCTTCACGTCATTAATGTTTTGAAGACCTGGGAACAGGAAGGAAACAGTTAAATAAGTAAAACAAAATGTTAACAGTATTTTTATATACTGCATGCTATAAAGTAAAGCATTTTCAGTTAATTTTGTATATAAGAGGGATACTTAAGTAAATGGGTGCCCATATTTTTTTCTTCTTTCTTCTTGCTCAGTTTTAAGACATGTAGACACTGCAATGTAAAAAGAGTAGAAAGTCTTGACAAAAGAGTAAGATGTAAATAAAATTGATAAGGTATTTCTTATTTTTGCATAGATGAATGGCTGGATTAAGACTCGTGTCTTGATTTAATAGGGTTTAAGGAGAAGCAAACAAATTAAAGAACACTGAATACAATGAATACTGAATAGTGATTCCCTCTAGTACATAAATGTTTACAGTGCAGTATGTGTAGTGGAACACAACTGTGTATCTTATTGTTATATTTCTATGGAGGTAATCAGATAACAGGGCAATAACGAGAATACTTCTTTCTTTCGATGGGAGATGATAATTTCTGAAAGCATTCAAGCTGTTTTCTTCATTTGGTAGAACAATAAAGATAAGACAGACAGCACTTAGTGGAAGTAGAAGCACAGGTTATACCATGCATCTTAACATGGAATAACCTTCATTATAGGTTAATCCAAGTCTGTGGATGTAAGTGTCAGTCTGGGACAGTTGTTCCTATTGGGGGGGTTAAAGTTCATTATTTGAAGATGTACATAGCTGTGTATGTGAGTATTAAGTTAATAGGTTTTGGGAGTGCTCTGGAGGTATTTATTTGATGGTTTTCATTAAAACAAAGTTTTGTTTAAACATGACATAGGTCCAAAATGGATATGTCAAGAAACAGCTGTATAAAATGATCAACCTGACAAACTTTAATGTACGTGTGTAACACAAAAGCTGAAACTTGACATTAAAATAAACTTGTATATAACAGGCAGGAATAAATAACTTCTTATCATAATGGCACTTTCCATATTATCTTTAAACGTGAATGGTCTTCTAGACATATAAAAAAGAATAGGGAACTGTATTAAAAATGCAGAGTTCAAATAGCTATGCTTCAGGAAACATATCTGGAAAGAAATGAGCATGCAAATTTGATAAAGGATTTCAGGATGGTTATTCAGCTGAATGTCTGGACAAAGAAAAAGGGAAGTACTTATATTAACTGTGAGAGGATCTCCAGTAGTGAAATAAGAGGAAAAAAGATGATGATGGTAGATTTGTAGTAATAAGGAGGTGCTGGCAAGGGAGGAGAAATATGCTGGCATGTATTTATTTTCAACTTAAATCTGCTTATAATGGAGCTTAATAAAATTCTGGGAGAAATTATCTGCTTTTAGCATGTAATATTATTTATAGGTGGGGACTAGAATTTGATTTTCAACAGTGAGGATGTATCTGGGGAGGCCTAAAAGGGAAATATATCAGAAGAGCTTAATGTGCCTTTTCCTTTCTCCCTGCTAAATGAGACTCTTAGAAAGCCAAGGTCAGGGGGAAATAAACAAAACAATCTTAACACAAAATTCAATACCAGTGACATTGACATTGCATATATATGTGTATGTAGGCTTTGTAAAATACTTGCATAATTTATATTTTGCATATAAACATCTTCTTTCAACAGCAAATGCATATCCTACTGTACTTTATAAGATTAAGAAGAGAAACTACATCAAGAATATAAGAAAATGCATATACTCTTTATAAAACAAATAAAAACAATTAAACAGGCAGTCTGTTATCTAAACATAATAATGGCCTACAGGGGGAGAACTACAAGGAAATAATAGAACTTTTAAGGTTGTTACAGCATGTCAGTGTTTGTTTTTGAAATGGAAATTGCTGCCAATGTGATATCTAAATGTGCAACAGTAGTCACACCATCTTTGTGTGACTACAGAATTGGCATATATGATTTCAGTGCACAGGATACATTTTCCCTTTCAAATAACTGTTCTCAGTTCAGTTTTTCATTCTGAACCTAATGTTTCTATTGTGGTGCATTTGGTTTTGGCATTCAGATTCCAGTAATGGAAGTGGTGATAGTATACCATTAAAGTTTGCAAACATGTCACTATGGCATGTCATCTGTACCAGTAGAAGAACCGTGGACAGATGGTGAGGTATTCTCTTACCCAGAATGTATATCAAATGTGAGTGTGTGGGGGGGGGGGTAAGCAAAAGGCATTATTTCCCATAGCAGCCTATGACAGTGGTACCACTACTACTGCTTCAGCTTGTCATATGCAGAAATGTTTAATTTTATAAGAGAGATGGTTACAAGAGGCAGCAGTTATTTGTTGTTCAAGTACTGTCAGTGAGGCAGTCACTACTTGCACCATGTGTGTTCATGTACTGTGGAATGTATAATATCCTGCTGCCGATAGCTCCCATTATCTATACATTCTGTCAATTTAAATGGACAGCTAAGAGAAAAGAAAATGCTTCCATTATAAGTAGACAAAAGTGAATGTACTGAGGATTGTAATCCCTGAACTGCATTAGCTGAAAAAAAAAACTGCCCAAGAAACACTAAATCCTGAAATTATCTGACTTTATGAATATTTTTGATTTGGTGTTATATACATTTTGATGTGATCAAAGGGTTATCCACTTAGTGGATATTATTTTTCAATAGTTAATATTTTTATGTCATTAATAGTTATCATAAACAGTTTTGTTTATATTTATATATGCATTCTTATATTTGTATTTGTATTTAATGGATAGATTTGATTTGCTAAATAGCAGAATCAGTCTTTAGTTGTTGAATTTTTTAGGGATTGCTTGTATTAATGATGTGATGTCTCTTTAAATACACTAATATATATGTATATGTATGCACATTATGGAGGGATGCGTTTGATTGCACTGATGACAACAATGGGCAAAACCAGACTGCTTTGTTGTTTTTATGTTATGAAAGTTCCATGCTGCTATGTAAATGCTTATGGTTATTAAATAGCCTGAATTTAATATTTGGAGTGCTGGTTGTTTTTTGCTAAGTATATATACATGGGTCTACTTTTCTTTATTGAAATTTCACAATCTCGAAAAAGAAAAGAAAAAAAAACACTTTCGTGAAAGTGCACTACATCGAAAGTGCACTTTCGCAAAAGCCGATTCACCGAATCGGAAAATAAATAAATAAAAAAACTACTGTAAACACTATTTTGCAGGGGGTAAGCCACCCTACACCCACCATGTGGGGGACTGTGCCCCCCTACTTAAATATACTAACTCCGAAATCGCACTACAGTGGGGAAAAGGATATATTTTCTTATCTCCACTGTAACGTGCTTCAGCGAATTGTTTTTTGCGAAAGTGCACTTCCGATGTAGAGCACTTTTGCTTAAGTGGGTTCAACCTTCTGTTTATCAATAAAGGTGTTTTCAACAAACAGAAGGAGACGCATACACACACACACACACATATATATATATATATATATATATATATATTAATTATTTCAGGGTTGTAGGTTTAGTTGTTATAAAATTTCAGCATAGCCGAGATGCAAGATTTGCATGATTTCCAGGATAATTTCAGGTGATAAGGAGGACATTAATTGTTTTCTTACAGGCAGAAAATTGTCTACTGTTATGGGTAGTATTTCATCAAGCTCAGGGATGGAACCAATATGAGGATTTCTGGATTTAACATTTTATACAAAGAAGCAAACCCCAAACACGCTAAACTTGTCCCCCTCAAACTCCCTCTGGAGCAAACCTTCATACCGCTCTACCATTACCTCAAAGTCTGACCTTCTCATAACTAATTTCAACATTAGAAGCCTTGTAAATAAAATTGCTGAATTCCACGCCACTCTAGACAACTAATCTCCTGACATAGCTATTATAACAGAAACCTGGTTAAAACCTCACATCAAAGACTCACAAATCACATACAGTAATTACAACGTTATTAGACAAGATAGGCTAAACAAAAGAGGAGGTGGTATAGCGACTATGTTCAAAGACTCTTTAACACTAGATAAACTAAATTGCACATTTCCCAACATCCCTAATGCAGAAATACTCATTACTCTTCTGCAAATAAATCAGCATAAAAACATGATTAGCATAGCTCTTATCTGCCCCCAGCAACAATCTTCCTACCCTAGAACTTCTCCTATCTTGGTCCGCCTTCACTTTCAGCCAATAAACTCTCACCCTTGGTGACTTTATTCTTAACTGGCTCTCCTGATCTTCTAACTGCCCTTCCAACTTTATCAACCTGTGTAATTTCTCTCAAATTATAAACTGCCCCACACGCACTGATAAATACTCTAAAAAAGAGTCAGTGCTGGACTGGATATTAACTAACAAGCCAGACCTGTGTTACCAAGCCGGTTGCCTTCACAGCAGCCTCAGTGACCATCCCCCTACATTTCTACCTCAGGGTTGGGAGGATGGCATAATGGTTAAGGTGGTTACCTTATAGACACAAGGTCCAGGGTTTGATTCTAACATAGAGAAATTGGCTAGGCTTAAATGGCCCACAACGGCAGTTAGTCTAGTACTAATCTATGAATCTATGAATCTAGGAATAAAGAATTCATGCGCAAACTAGCCATACCATCAAATTCATCCGTAATAAAAAAAAACACTTCCCCCTGATCTATTAAATCAGTTACTCAAACACTGTGATTGGACACCTTTACATAACTTAACCCTCGACCAGGCTGCTGAATTCTTCAAAAACAAATTTCTTGAAATACTAAATAGCCTTTCCCCCATCAGAAAAGTTTGCTGCAAATCCAAACAACTTCCATGGCTTTCTGATGAAGTTAAACAACTGATTAAACAAAGGGACAAAGTAAAAACCCTATATTTATCTACCAAGAACAAAACTGACCTTACCAACTATAAGCAACTAAGGAATCAAACTAAGAAAAAAATCTACAATGATAAAAAAACACTACTTCCAATCCTCTCAACAAAAGTACTAACACAACCCACAGAAATTCTGGTAAATAGTCAACCTCCTCCTAAATCTCAGTAATTCCTCCACCCCCTCTCCTTCCACTACTAATGCATCAGAACCCTTGGCCTCACAGTTGAATTCCTATTTTATCAACTCCATCTCCTGCCTCCTTGGTAACTACCAACAACTTCCTCCCACACTCCAACATCTTACATTAAAAAGCTCCTAAGCAAACTAAAACTGTGCTGCCTAGCAGCAGATCAGCTGCCAAATGAATTCCTAAAAATAGCTGTCCCATCCATTTCCTATCCTATCTCTTTACTAATCAATCATTCCATTAACAAACAATATGTACCCCTCCTCTGGAAAGTTGCCCACATTATCCCCCTTCACAAGGGCAGCCCCTCTACAGACATCTCTAACTACCACCCCATAGCTATCTTCTTACCCATTACCAATATCCTAGACAAATGCATTCAGCAACAACTCCTAAGCCACCTTACCTCTAATAACCTTCTATCCAATATCCAGCACAGCTTTAGACCCCAGTATAGTACAAACACAGCCTTATTATTTTTCACAAATACTATTCACCACCTTATGAACAATGGTGAACTAGTCTCCGCTATCTTTGATACCATCTCCCACCAACTTCTTCTTAACAAACTTGATTCATGCAATCTCAGTGCTACATCCCTAACTTGGTTTCTCAGCTATCTTTCAAACTGTAAACAGGTTACTAAATGGGAGAACAATCTCTCCCTACTACTACCAGTACCCACTGGTGTACCCCAAGGTTCAATACTTGGCCCCCTTCTTTTTAACATATTTACTAATAACCTTAATACTGCTACCCAGCGGACATCAGTCATTCAATACACTGATGATAACTCCCTAATCTGCTCCGCCTTTCCCCACAAGAACTATAAGTAAAAATGCAAAAACCTTTCCAGGAAATAGAAACTTTCTTATCAATTTTCACAAACAAAACTGCAAATGTCTGCCTCCTACCTCTCTCAATCAGCAAATGGTACCACAATTGTTCAAACTTCCCAGGCTAAGCTCCAAGGTATTATAATCAACAACTGCCTGAAATTTGCTATTCATATTTCCCTAACCATCAAAAAACTCGATTCTAAATGTGGAGCCATATAAAGAGCCAAACCTTACATAACACCCCAAGCCAGGCCTCCCACAGCAAGAACTCAACTTCTCTCTACACTTCCCTACTGCTCTCATATTTTCAGGAACCTGCGCAAATCCAAGCTGCAAAACCTAGAATCCTGCTATAACACATTTGCTAAATTTGTCACTAACCATCCCTACAAAGCCTGCCACTGCGCTGGACTTCATCAACTTAACTAGCTAGAGCTTTCCAACCTGTTAATATCAAACCAACTTACAATCACCCACAAAATCATACACAGCCCCAATAGCTGCCCTGCAATTTCAATCCTCGTCCAACTACAGGCAAATACTAGACCCCTCAGATCATCAGATAGGCCTCTCCTTAATATTACTAAATCTCATAAGTACTATGGTGAATCCCTCTTCTCTAACAAAATAGCTAAGTCCTGGAAAGTTCTGCCCCCCCCCCCCAACTTACAAAACACATCCACCTTCTCTTCATTTAAAACAAAACTAAAAGAATATCTTACTAGCAAGTGGCTCTGCTCATGTAGTTTCCAGGATGATTATCTTTCCCTCACTTACTCTCTCCCTTCACCCTTCTCACTCCAAATGCTTGTTTTCGTCTATTCTCATGTCTCAAAGTAACATTTATTTGTATTGAAATAAATAAATCCTTTTGCTTGAACATTTATTTGTATCTTTTCTTGTTTGTGATTGTAAATACTGCAAGTATCAAAAAAAGAAAAAGTTTTTAGTTTATTGCACATTTTTTCTTTTCTCTGTCACAAATTCGTCATGTGCACATAGCTTTATAAAACTAATTGCAGTATGTTTCATACTCTGTACCATTCATGTATTTTGATATGATTTTGTTATATCATCATTTTGTATTTCATATTTTTTTCTCTATGTTCAATTTTGCATTTTTGTAATTGTTAAATATTTTTTTTGAAAATGTTAAATTTTTTGTGTCAATGTGGACCTTTTTTCCTCCAGTATCCTCTGAAAACGGGCTACTTGCCCAGTCGGACACTACACAGTCAACAAATGTAAATTGAATAAATAAGCTAAGGGCCACAATATGGCATATTAAGCTTCTTAACGCTAATATAGCTCCTTGTGGGCTCCATGTATATGTAGAACCAGGAGGTGGTGAAAAAAAAATGATGTTTTTTGGAAAAATGACACGTAAAACATACAACAAACAGCTTCCCAGATGTTTTTTGAGGTACTAATTGAATTTCATTATCAACAGTATCTAGTGGCAAATCTATTGACAAATCTACTGAATCTTTGCAATTGATTACTGGACATAAAATTAAGATTATGTATGCACAGTTTTTGAAAGAGATTAAAGATTATGAGGCTTGCATTAAAGAGTCAATACTTATAATCGCGATATGAATGACTATCAAAATAATGTCATGTATTCATGGAAGACTTCTAGACGAGCTGTGCTTTTTGCTGAGGGTTATAAGAAGTAGAATGTTAGGCTTAAACACAAACAGGGTCACTCGGTTTTAAAACGTTCTTCAGGTCTTAGTGCTACTGAATTTAGTGTTTCTGATTCTTTCCTCTAATACTGATACAGAGACAGATTTAGGCAATGTGGTTAATATTAATTCATTAATAATAAAAAAGATCAAAAGTCTCAAAGAGCCCTTTAGGCAAGTAGACAGAAAACACAGAACAAGTCATGCTGCTGCTCAGGACAATGATCTTACAAATTCCGATAATGATTTAGTTGTTAATTTACATCACATTATTTGTTGAGTAATGAAACTGATGTATTAAACAAAGATTTGAGTTTTGTTCAATCTCTTCATGTTTCACAATACTGTACTGTTACGGACATTAAATATTTTTGTCGGATATTAAATCTTAAGTATTTTTATAGTCAGAAACAAAATGAAGAATCTGAATTCGGGGTGTATTTTTATTTTTAAAAAAATCTAAGTTTCAGCCTCATCATCATGCCATGAAATTGTTTGAGTAATATGTGCTTCATAAGCTACACAATAATCAGGCTACGATATTTAGCATTAAGAAGCTTAATATGCCATATTGTGGCCCTTAGCTTATTTATTGAATTTATATTTGTTGACTGTGTAGTGTCCGACTGGGCATATTTAGAAATTATGGTCACAATTCAAGTAAACAGCCAAAGGTTATACTTAAATGTTTGTCTAAAAATGAGCAGACGGTAGTGATTAAAACTGATAAAGGTGGCGCTATTGCTGTTTAGGATTTTGATTATGAAAAGGAGATTATGAGACAGTTAAATGATAATATTTCTTATTTTAAATTGCCTTTTGATCCTACTGCTGATTTTAAGCATTTTATAGATGGGCTTCTGCTTGAAGCTAAAGTGTGTGGCCTCATTTCTGAACATCTTTACATTCAGTTAGTAGTAAATAGTCTGAAGTTGCAAAGATTTTATATTCATTATTCCATAAATAATCCACTTGGGCAACCAATAGTATTGGGATGTGGTTCTCTAACTGAATTTCTATCCATATATTTAGAAAGTCAACTTAAACCCTTATTATATCTGGTACGGGCACTTTTGAAGGATATGACTGAATTTTTAAAGCTTATGACTGATATACAAGTTCTGAATAATGCATATTTATGTACGTTGGCTGTACAATCTTTGTATACTAGTATTCCACATGATGTGGTATACAAGCTGTTAAGTATTGGTTAACCTGTTCTCGGTTGTATATTGATCAACATTGTGATTTTTTGTTGAAGTTGTTGAACTCAGTGTTGGAACATAATATGTTCTTGTATAAAGATGATTACTTTATACAGATAAGGAGTACAGCGATGGTGCCAGTTTTGCTTGCATAAGGATGATTATTTTCTACAGATAAGCGGTACAGTGATGGGAGCCACTTTTGCTTCAATTTATGCAGATTTATTTACTGGCTATTTGCAGGAACATTAGATTTATGGTGAAATTGACATTCACAGAAACTATATGGAAATGTAGTGTCGGGACTTGGATGATTGTTGGCTAATTTGGATTAATTCAGTTGAAATGTTAAAATTATTTGTTAGTTATTTGAATTTAAATTCTTTTGACTTGGTTTCTGTGGAGAAGTTCAATTTATTTAATGTTGATTTTTCGGATGTAAGTGTCACTAAGTTGATCGATGGTACTTTGTTGAATATTTTGTATTGAAAGCCATTTATCAAGAATTCATTGCTTGAGGCTACCAAATATCATCCAAAGCATATTATTAAAACTATTCCTAAGGCACAGTTCTTGAGGTTACATAATATTTGTAGTTCAGTAGAGTTTTGATCAAGAAGCTAATAATATGGAAAATAGGTTCATAAATAGGGCTATGGTGTATGTAATGTTAAATAAGCACATCTGTTGGCATCTAAAGCTTCAACAGAGAGTTTACTTTGTCCTGCGTTGCCAGTTAAAGATAGCACTAATGAATCCAAATTAAGACAAGTAGCTACATTTAGCACCAATATTTTTAAAATTATCAAACTTGTTAGTAAATAGTGACATTTTTTTGAAAACTTTGAAGCAACTTCTATGTACAAATAGCAATAGCATCAAGATTGGTGCTCAAGCGTCAGAGTAGGTACCTACCCATGCAAACGTTGTAAAGCATGTAATTATATATCTCATAGTAATGAATTTGTCCATCCAGTTAACTGTAAACAGTACTCACCCAAATTACATGCTGACTGTCAAACCAGTAATGTTATTTAGCTCGATGTATATCCTGCACTTAATTTTACGTAGGGAAAACCAATTGTAAGTTGAAGCAGAGAATTTTGCAACATTGTTCAGCTATTGTGTCTTTCGGCTTTTCCCGGTTAGGGGTCGCCACAGCGGAACTCCGGTCCGCTAATGATTGGCAGTTGATTTTTACATACCGGCTTGCCAGGCCTGATGCACAATCTTCAATGAAGGTATGCCCATTCACGCATGTCTCCACGCAGAAGACGCTCTAGCTGAGAATCGAACCAGACAGCGTCTTACTGTGAGGCGACAACGCTACCGCAGCAACACCACCGCGGGCGCAACATTGTTCAGCTATACGTCTGAAATTAGAACATAATGCTTTATATTAACATGGTAAGAAATATTGTGATTACACATTCAGTTTTATGATTTTGCAGGTAATTGATGCTAATCCTAGGGGAGGAGTCCTTATTGATTATACAGAGTCATGTGAAGTGAGGTGGATCATTGAGTTAAGGGCAGATAGAAGCCCTGGTTTGAATGGGGTTGTCCCACTGAAACCTATTCTAAAGGGGTGTAGACCTTTTGTTTAATTTGTTGAACTTTCTCTAAAAAGCAACAATGTATCTGTGCAATTTGTCTGAAGAAAGGAGTCTTCCCGAAAGCGCTTTCTTTTTGTCACTTTTCCTGTGTTTTATTAAAGTTTTTTAGCCTGCTGGACCTAGTAGTTTTTGGCTGATTTTACTTAATTGGGAACTATGCATCATTTCTAGGGTTTGTGCACTGATTTTTGTGTTTGATATATATATATATATATATATATATATATATATATATATATATAGATCTACTTCAGTAGATCAAACTTTTACTAGTTCGAACCACATATGGCTGAGACCATATGTTTGCACTCATAAAAGTTCGAACACTGACGGAAAAACTTCATAAAACCAAAAAACACAAAACTAAACATCTATAGCAGCGGGGCTATGGCCCTTTGCACCCCCTCACACCCCCTTACTTAAATATACCACTCCGAGATTGCACTACATTGCAGAAATGGGAAGTCTTCCCTTTCCGCTCTGTACAGAGATCTCCATTCAGTCAGATCAAACTTTTACAAGTTCGAGCATATGGTCTCAGCCATATGTGGTTCAAACTTATAAACGCTCGATCTACTGAAGTGGACCCATGTATGTACATATATGTATATATAGATGCCACAGCTGCATTAAATCAAAGAAGAACATAATTCCCCCAAATGGAAATCACTTCCAGCACAAGTCAAAGATAGTGATTTTTTATGCTCGCTAACAGATTGAACATCAGGCAATTGAAACTCAAACATTCAATCTTGTTCGACCAGTAGTCTACCACAAAACTACTGTAGTGTATTTTGTACTGTATTCCTTTAGTAATTTATTTGTTAGTAAAAGCACTAGGACTTCTTGGACCATTTTTAGCCTCAACTCAAATCAAAAGGATGAGAACAATTTAGTGTAACAAGCTGACTGACAGTTCTTTTAGAAAAGGGAAGAAATTGCAATACTCACAAAAAAAAAAAAAAAAAAAAAAAAAAAAAAACATGCAGACTTCAAGATAGCATGAAAATTTCTATGCACAGTGTACATCGAGTCAAGAACAGAATTTTAAACCTTGGAGATATGAGGCAGAGACGATACTGCACCAACACTCAAATTTTCTTAGCTGTGGTTCTCCTGTTTGTGTTTTTGAATACAATACGGTAATCTATTGCAGATAGGACTCCTGAGTTCAGGCTTCATAATTTTAATTTTGATATTTATAGTTCGAGTGAGTACAGCTTAGTATAAAGGAACACATTTCATTATATAGATGTTTTCCAGAAATGTTCTTCCAGGCAGCATGTCTATTAGCCATGATTACAAACATAGCAATTACTTGTTGTTGGTGTTGTTCCCTTCTGATGATGATGATGATGATGATGATGATGATGATGATGAAGATACTGTTGTTTTTTCTGTAAAACTGTAAATCATATTTTGAACAGAACATTAAGGGAATAGAAATGGCTGGGCATCAGTCACTTGTCTGAGGCTATAAAATGATTGCATTATATTTTCTTTTCAGGGTGTATTCTTTGTTGGATAGATGTAAAATTTGAAGTGAAACAGATTAAATAAAAATAATTCTTATAGTCATGTCTCATAGGGTTGTAATTCTTAACTCACATAACATGTTTCAAGGTATCAAGGCAAGCAGACATCATGTAAGAGTTTTCAACTAAAAAGAATATAAACAGAGTTGGTAAGATTGCTTCATTATGAGAGCAGTGCTATTTATTGACTTTGTTCAAAAAAATAAAGCAAGAGGCATATATGCTGTGTATGTGGTGATTCTAAGGTATGTGATATGAATTAGAATTATGCTTGAAACACACCTTATGGTCACTATTTCTGCTTTTCATTGAAACATTAGAAACATTCATTTATTTATATTTACATTTGTTAACTGACCGCAATACCTGAAGGCATCAAAGAAAGGCAAAGTATGTCATTTACAAAAGCAGCATGACACATGTCAATAGTCATAAATCAATCAATTTCTGACCAGTACATTTCATCTGTTTGGAAAATTGCATACATTACTCCACAAAAGAGGAAATTCAACAGAATTGACATACTACCGACACATAGCTATACTTTCACCACTTTCCAAAATTCTGGAAAGATGTATTCACTTCCAGCTTTTTGGATATCTTTTAAATAATCTCCTCTTATCATCATAACATGGTTTTCAACCATATCACATTACTACTACAGCTCTTCTAAGTTTCACTAATACCATAAATAAATTCAGAGATGAAGGCAAAATAGTATCCTCAGTGTTTTTGTATATGTCTAAGGCATTTTGACATGGTATCTCATGCTAAGTTACTGTCCATTCTAATAAATCTTAGTAGCAGCTCCACAGCTGTTAACTGGTTTCAAAGTTATCTATCTAATCACCAGCAAGCAGTGAAATGGAAGTAAGACCTATCCCCACTTCTTCCAGTCACACTTGGACTCCCTCAACGCTCAATCTTGGGGCCCCTCCTTTTCAGCATTTTTATAAATACTGCCTCTTCTCCAGCAGCTGTCATCCAATATGCAGATGATTTGACTGTCAAATGTGCTGCAACCACAATAAACCAATTTCAAATAGTTACACAAAAGGCCTTCCCTGATATAGAAACCTGGCTAGCAAACTCACAACTCATTTTCAACCCTAATAAAACTAAACTTATGATCTTCCATCCATCTAAATCTGTTAAACTCCCATCTAACTTTTATATCACTGCCAGCAATAATACTAAAATGTTCCCAGAACCACAAACAAAACTATTAGGCATTATAATCAACAATAGACTAAAATTTGACATACACATTTCAAACACAATCAAAAACATTCATAAGAAAATGGGAACTCTATATAGGAACAAAAATTTCCTAACAGACACTTAGCTAGAACCCACCTTCTGTCTTCACTTCTATATGCCTCCTCTATATTCACCAATCTCAAAAAGTCAGAACTAAACAAATTAGCAATAAAATCTACAAATCTTTATGGCCACCTGGATACTCTCAGCTGTCCTGCTCCTTAGCTAACCTATGGAACTCTCTTCCACCCTCCCTTAGAAATACTCATAACCACTCTAACTTTAAATCCCTCCTCCATTCCTACCTACCTTCAAAGTGGGAATGCCCTTGCTCCTTCCCCACATAGGACCCTCCTATACCAAAACCACCTTCTAACTCTGTGCATCATCTCTGCACTCACATCATTTGCCTTCCTACTCCTCCTTAACCTCCAAATTTTGTTAATAGTTTATTTCCAACAATTTCTCATCCTCAAATGTAATTCACTGTTGATGACCCTTAGACTGCTCTGTTGCTAGATTTTTACTACTGTTATTGTGGAATGTAAAATTTCAGTTGTAATTCACTGTTAATGACTCTTAGATTCTACAGTTGCTAGATTTTATTATTATTGTAGAATGTAGAATTATTTTTACTGTAGAATGCTACATAAAGCTGTATGACTTCTTTGTTTTGTATGTGTATATGCTAATATCTTGGTCATTGTTATTGGAACTTTTCTCACCAGGCCTCCACTGGAAATGGCCTGCTTTTAGGCCCAGTGGACTTCTCGATCATCAAACTGAAATAAATAAATAAATAAATAAAAACACGTTATAATAAGATTGCTAAATTTGCAAAAGATTCTACTCATACAACTCATCACTGCCACAGTCTAAAAAAATCTCTCTTGGTTGGAATTACCCCATCTCCTGAACTAGTGGCTCACAAAATAATATATGAAACTGAAACACACCATCTCTGAAAAATCTCCAACAACCCTACTCTAATAATCACAATTTTCGCTCATCTAATAAAGACTTGCCCCTAGTTACCAAATCATCCAACTCAGCAGGTGACTTGCTCCCTACTCTAACTTTGTTGCAAAGAACTGGAATACCCTCCCTCATAGTATAAGATCCATAAACAATCTCAATCAATTCAAAACCCTTCTCAAAATACACCCATATGAATCATGTTTTTGCACATGTAATACTCCAGGTTACTCCCAAACATAACCACAATTAAGACTTAAATACTCACAGCACAACTATACTACCTATACACTTAGCATGTGTAGTTACTATTTCTTACCTGCTTTTTCCTCCACTGAAGTATTGTTAACTATGCTTTCCATGTTTAGGTGAATCTCTATGTTAACTTAACTTCCAATCTAACTTCTATGCTTTTTTGTATATAAATTAGTTATATGTGAAATGTTCTGTTTTAATGCTGCTTAACTAGTTTGGCATGTCATGTTCTGTTTTATTACAGTTTTTATTTTTTTAATTATTATTCTGTTGCAATTATTTTTTTTATGTTAAGAATTGACTAGAGCTTTTCTCCCCAGGCTTCCGTTGAAAATGGGTTCTGTCCAAGTCGGACCATCCCAGTAAACAAATGTAAAATAAAAATAAATAATAAATAAATAAAATAAATATAAAGAACTTACACATCATTGTGTGCTGGCTATTCATTGCACATTGTATTACTATAGAGTGCAGTCACACACCAAAGTAAAATAATAAAAGAAAGCATTAAAAATCATGTATATACACAGTAAAAATGGAGGAAAAACGATGCTCATGAATACATGTACAAGTGAATTGATGTATATGTATGTAATATATATATATATATATATATATATATATATATATATATATATATATATATATAAATACACAATTAAAGGAATATTAGGAGAATATGAAAAAAAGTATGTAGCAGTCTGTAAGGCAGAATGTCAAGTTGTGAAAGTAGGTCAGAAGTATTTTAATGTGCAGAGTCGAGAAATGGCCACATAAAATAGTTACTGTAGAAATATAAAGCAGAACTGGGAAACTGGCATTAAAATTTTTGAAAAAGAACAACTATACAGTAGAAATAAAAGTTGTAAAAATGAGGTCAATAATTAGTAAAGAGGCAGAACTTCAAACATATTAGGACAGAAGATTAACAAGTTAAGAAAGCAATGTGTATGTACATATGGTACCAAGCATATTCCCTTGTGAAAAGCAGAAGGAGACTTGACAAGTAACATCTGAAACAAGAAGGCACTGTAGGAATGTAGTACAAACGTCTCTGTTGTAATTTGACCTGAGGATGGAAACCTTGATTCTCTTGGTTTCACTTTGCTCTCCTACTCTACCACCTAATTCCCATGCACTGCTCTTACCCTCCTATTATACCCACTTCTGCATTTCACTTGAGACTCTTATTCCTGGACCCTCTCCAACAATCTTACTACTATCAGACAGATACTCCTGTTTCTTTGTACCTAATTCCCAACTTCCATTTAATATTTTAAAACTATTCCCAACTAACTTTCTCCCTCCCATACTGCTTTGCACTATATGCATTCACAGTCACACCCCTCCATAGCAGTACCTATGTATTTTACATTGTATCTTTTACTTTTCCAAAATAAATTCTTACTTCCTGTTTTAATTATAACCTCATATTCTGGCCTTTCAAACCCCTCAATTCCTTACATTTCAGACAAAATACTCGGACAATCAAACTCTCTTCCTTCATACATAATACTTATTTCCTACCTACCCTATCAGCTTTCATCCTCTACCACCATCAGAAATCCTAATGACCTGTAACTTTTTTCTTTCTTGATCCCTACTTCCCCAATACCTGCTAGCAATAACATAGAGATCCATTTACTTAAGCATGCTATACTCCTCATCTTATCCTCTATTCATCCCTTCCTACTGGGATATCTTCCATCCTACCATGACTCTGTATTAGCTCTCAACATCTCTCCAGCTCTGTCCCAGCCACCAATTCATACTTCCTCCTTACGTGCTTCCCACATTGCCCCAAATCTATTTAATGATACCCCTCATCTTTACCACAAATATAGACTGATTAACTTCATTTCAACTCAAACCAAAACAGAATTAATTGGAAAAATACTCACCACAGAACAAATATCAATAATTACCCTATATACAAAAATCCTTCATTTGCCCTAATCTTGGCACCACCCATCGCAATAAACATCAAGACAATTTTCTTCCACACACTACTCTAACCCTGCAATGGTCTCCCTCCAACCCCAGTAATCTAATATCTGTTCCCATAAATGTTAGAAGCACAAGAAATAAAATTTTTGGACTACATGTCTGGATTACCCAACATAATCCTGATATTCTTTCAATAACTGAAACTTGGCTTAAGCTCAGCATGAACAACTCTGACATTAGACCTCCTGGCTATACTACCATCCGTAATGACCATATAAAGAGGAAAGGTTATGGTATTGCTTTAATATGTCCAACAAGTACACATTTCCCTTTACAATAAACCGATACCAAAATTTAGTTCAGCAGGACTTCTTATTGCTTTCCTGAAATAAAACAATTATAAACAAATTAGGGTTGCCACCTCTCTGTTTTTTTTTTCCAGACTATCTGGAAATCAAATTGATTCTCCAGTAGTCCAGAAAAAAACTGTACAAACTCCAGTATTCTGTTTTAAAAAAGGAAACAGGCTACCGGAGTTTGCTAAATTGGCTGTTTACTATGCTTTTTTACAGAAAAGCATAGTAAATCTGCTGAAAGCAGGCATCAGGAATAGAAAAAGAGGGCATTCCTGTCCACCGATGTCATGGTGACATCACAATATGGGCAGGACTTGGACAGGAGAGGGAAGGGAATGGATTGGCTTATGGGTGATGCGAGGGGTGTGGCCTTACTCCGGTTTTAGCCACAATGAAAGGTGGCAAGCCTAAAACAAATATGTATTAGTGTCCTTTATACCCTTCCTGGCAACAATACAGCTGAATGGAATATATCCTACATTGCATATCCATAACAATTCCATAAGAAAAAAATACTACCTGGTGATGTGAATGTCATTTGGTTGGACATAAAATCTAACTCCCTTACATCTAGCATGAACTTGTTTTTGTACAACTAATTCATAGCCCCAAACATAATAGCAAGGCATCAAATTCCTTATTAGACTGGGTCCTAGTATCAGACCCAAGAAAATACACCACCGTAGGTACAATATTAGATTCTCTCAGTGATCATATCCCAATCTATACAACCAGACATCTTTCACATCCACCTAACAGCATGTTTATAAAACAATATGCAGTCTAAGTTTAACAAAGAAATGATCATTACTATCCTATCATCTATTAACAGAAACTTCCTAAAGATTCTTCCCTTAGATGATGATGCTGCAAATTAATCCAGTACTCCTTTCCTGAATATGCTAAATAGCCTTGCACCTTCTAAAATGAAGAGACTAAAAACAAGTAATGCAATTGAAATACCCAACAAGGGTAGAGTGCTAAAGCAAGATAGAAAAAGCATGGAAAGAAAGGCAAAAATATAAAAGACTATAATTATCTTAAACTTCCAAATGCTTGACAATCACTCTAAAAAGTAAATAGATAAAGCCAAAACGATTATACTATAATAACTTTCAGAATAATAGTAAAAACAATCTAAAAACTTTTTGGACAGACATTAAAGAAATCTTGCATCCTGACCAAAAACTCAACCCTAACCACTCTCCCAATAACTCACCATTCCAAACCACAATACAATTTAACTCTTATTTCATAGATAGTATATCATTATGTACGTTCATAGGAGATTACTAAGCTAATGGCTTAAGAGCCCTTACAAGCCTAGCCAATATAACCTGATTTTTCCCAATATATGGCCCCTAGGTGTAAGATGATGCCATGGATTTATGCCTGTGCCTTGAGTATCCTAAAGACTGACCCTGTCGATAAGGGACATAGGCACTGCCCTAGGTGTGAATTTTTGATTTTTCCCATCCAGTGATCCAAATTACATTTGAAGATGTCCGAAAAAGGCTCTGCTTAATGTAAATAGGAAACATGATCCAAAGAAGCGACAATCTCTGAGACATATAGCTGTCTGTCAGCATGTTTTCTTTGAGTTGCTGACTAAGTTTATATTCCTAGATCAGGTGACCCTCATGGTGTTTGACTTGTAGCAGCTCCATCAGGGCTAGATTTGTGAGTAACTTGTAGGTTAGATATTTATAGCCCCTTAATAGTCAGCAGGAGACAGTAAAGGAATAAGGCTTTTAGTCCATCTGCATAGGATATGTTGGTTACTCCCTGTAGTTTCATTGTAAGGAACTTCTGAGGTAATGCCAGCTGCTGTAAGTGCTTAGTCAAGCACATGCCAAATGTCGCATTGAACTTGATACTGGTCTAAAAAAGGCTGAGTACATTGGGACGATAATTTCCTGTATGCCATGCCTTTACTTATAAGTTGTGCCACATGGAAGGGCTTCATCACCATTGTGGACACATGGTAGTATGTTCAGGCTACTATCTGTGTACCTAGAACTCTCACCTCTGTATCTGTTCTTAGGGGTATGCTACTGATATAATTTGCAGGGGTATTTGACTTCCCAAAAGGTATGATAATGCCTTTGGTTTGAAATTTAGTTTTAAGCCATGGTTCTGGCATCAATCATTTATCCTATCTAAACCATCCTGAAGGATATCTACTTCTCTGGGGGATTCAATGATTGCCCCCAGCTTGCAGTTGTCAGCAAACTTTGCCAACCAGAGGCCTCCCACATTAGCCTTGACTTCAGAGAAGTATATTCCAAACAAAAGTGATCCCAGCACTGAGCCCTGTGACACACCACTAGTATTTGGCCTCTTGCTGGATCTGGATTCACCCACTTAAATCACATATGTCCTGCCCTGCGTCAACTGAATATCTGTCTGGTGATGTAGCGATTTATGCCCGGTTTTGTGAGTTTATTTATAACAGGTGAGTGGGGAATTGTATCAAATGCCTTGGCCAGGTTGAGGTAGGCAGTATCTACAGTTTTACCCTCATCTATGGCCTTAGTTACTTTCTCAAAGAAATCTACCAGATTCAGTAGGCATGACCTGCACTTCACAAATCCGAATTGGGCCAGGTCCAGTGTTTGGAAGTTTCCTATGTCATTATTTAT
This sequence comes from Protopterus annectens, assembly GCF_019279795.1. NCBI lineage: Eukaryota > Metazoa > Chordata > Ceratodontiformes > Protopteridae > Protopterus > Protopterus annectens. The sequence goes on from NC_056733.1 coordinate 1,966,276,886, forward strand.
TTATCACATCTATGATTATTTTTTTCCATGGCCTTACATATAAGAATAGTTAAACTTACAGGTCTGTAGTTTCCCAGGTCAATAGATGTCCGCCCCCCTTATGCACAGTGATGACTGTTGCTGTCCTCCACTCTATCAGGACAAAGCCAGTCTGAAGGCTCTGGTTAAAGAGATGCTAATGGGCCTGATAAGTCCTGATTTAATCTGTTTAAGAGGCATCCTAGTGTACTGACAGGTCTCATTGAAGTCATGTTTTAGCACTTTAGAGAGAACAGTGGGATCCTCTTCTTTCACTTTAAAGAGCCCAGTGTGTCCTGTTCTTGATTGACAATTGGTAGTGGAGTGGTGAAGAGTATTTCTTGATGCAGAGCTGGGGGTGATTGGGAGATGAGTGTTGAGATGAATTTGTTGGCCTGCAGACTTGTTATATCTTCTGGCTGAGAATAGATGATGCCATCTACAACTAATTCTGCACATTGTTGGGTTTTGCCCTTAAGATTACAGGCAAAACTGACCAAGGATTCCCCATCATCTAATCCTAACCCTGCCCAACAGCCATGTATCATCACATGCACTTTCATCTTCAAGCCTGTGCCCACATCCTATATAAAACTACTCTTAAGCTCAAAAGATGCTGTACTTCAGCTGATGACCTTCCAAGTGAGTACCTTAAAATAGCCAATAACATTGCCTACCCTGACTCAATTCTTATAAACAGGTCAGTCAAGGAATCCCACATTCCCTGTCTCTGGAAAAAGTCACACATTATCCCACTGTACAAAAGAGGACTTTTAACAAACATTACTAACTTTGGACCTACATCGATCTTATTCCCCCTCTCCAAAATACTTGAAAAATGCATTCAAAAACAATTGCTAAACTATATCCTGTTGTAATAACTCCCATCCATCAAACAACATGGCTTCCATTCCTTCCACAGTACTAACACTGTTCTTCTAACTTATATAGTTACTGTCAATAAAGCTAGAAATAATGGCATACGTCTCCTCTTTATTTCTAAGCATGTCTATAGCCTTCAACACAGTTTATCACATCAAGCTTCTACTTCAAATGTCATTAGGTTGCTCTTAGCCCATCCTTCTATGGTTCAAAAGCTACCTATCCAGTAGGTATCAGTTGTTAAAATGGCACAACACCCGCTCTCCATATCTCTCAATCATCACCAGTGTACCACAAGGCTCTATCTTTGATTCCCTCCTCTTTAACATTCTCACCAATACACTTCACGCACCCACTTAGTAGGTCTCCCTAATACAGTATGCAAATGACTCCATACTCGTTTGCACATCTGAAAACATGGCGCACCTCCAACAAATTACTCAGAAGCTTTAACATCCACTGAATCATAGCTTTGTAACTCACAAGACATGCTGACCCCTAAAAAATACTACTTTTTCTCCAATTCTTCTATCAAGAAAAAACAAATCATGAGAGATGATAGTGGATAATAATCTTAAATTCTACCCACATATACAAAATTGTATATAAGAAAAACTCATTAAAAGCTAGGGATACTTTATAGAGCCATAAACTTTCTCACAGACACTACTAAAACTACACTTGTCACTACTTTTCTCCTCCCCACACTTCTTTGTGGTGCTCCCATCCTTACTAATCTTCAGGCATCACAAAATATAAAAACTTGAACAATGATATAACAAAGTTGCTAAGTTTATAGCAAGTACCCTTTTCAGAACCTACCACAATATATCACTATAAAGCCTGAATTGATAAGAACTACCCCATCAACTAACATATACACAGCTTCTTACCACCTACAATATTCTCCAGATCCATCTGCTTATCCAGCACTAAATACCATTCTACACAACTATGTTCCTAGTCAGTCATTACAATCCAAAGACCAAAAACTTCTCTCTATCCACAAACCTATCAAATCTGTTGGGCATTGCCTGTACTTGTATCATGTTGCTAAGGCCTGGAACCCTTTACCTGTATCTATCAGGTCCATACTCTCCCGTCATCTTTCAAAATCATTCTGAAAGACATCCTAGCCAAAAACTGTCATCATTATTGCTCAACACTGGATAAACTATATCCCTAAATGTGATCAAATACCTATTTATGTCATGCGCCTCCTCACTTTCCCTTCTTCATTCCTTCCTTCTATCAGTTTCTCTTCCCTGACTTTCTTAGGTTCATAGGTTCATACGTGTTTACTAGGCTAACAGACTCAAGGGCTTTTTTAAGCCTAGCCATGTATCCCAAATCTCTGACTGACAAGTTCTGATACACTTGATAAGTGTAAGCATGGGCCTGGGAGATGAACCATTTACAGGATACCTGTTTGCATCAGAGACATAGGTGCCAGACCAGGGATGAATTTCTGGTTTCCCATCCAGTTGTCCAAGTTGCACTTGAATTGGATTATTGTCTGTGCCCATTGATGCAGTGTTCTTGGTCTTAGAGAGATCATTAAGGACTTGTTCCCTAGTGATAGTAGGGGGAGTTATATGTGATAATATTTCCTGAGGGAAGGTTGAGAGGGATAGAAGAGTAAAGTTGGAATTGAATTTATCAGTTAGTAGGTTTGCTATATCTTCTGGTTCAGTATAGGTGGCTCCATTTACAATGAGCTCTGCACACAACTCTGTATTGCCTTTAAGGTTTTGAACATAGCTAAAGAATGCTTTGTGATTGTCCTTGGTCTGGGAGGCCACACTTACCTCAAATTTGGCTTTTGTAGACTTTATTTGTCCTCTGAGTTGAGTGCTTTTATCCTACTGGGTGCTGCACCTCCTAATTACTGCCATTAATTTTCTTCCTCCTGGTAGACATCAGATTGATGTTCTGATTCCACCAGGGTGGCTTGTTTTTTGAGTTAGTTCTGTACTTCTTCCTGGTGGGTACAGCTGCCTCTATGCAGCTATTAGCATGCTTGTGCATGGTTTCTGTGAACAGTTCTGCATAGGTAGAAATGTTCTCAGGGTTTATAGGGGCTTGAAATTTTGGCAGGTTCTCAAGTAATAGCAGGAGGTTAGTCTTAGAATAGTTCCTGAATATTCCCGATTTAGCTGGGGGTCCAGGTTTTATTTTTACTTCAAAGGAGACCATTTCCTGGTCTGACATTACCAGGGAAGGCATTAAAGTAGGGGGTGTGCAGCACTCTTCCATATTAATGAGGACCAGATCCAGTATGATTGCACTCCTGGTTGGTGTATTGACTATCTGGTCCAGGGAGTTTGTGTTTACAAAGTCCATGAATCTCTGTGCATTTATGTTTGATGTTGTATAGGATTCCCAGTTAATAGTGGGGTAATTAAAGTCACCCATGAATATGGTATTGGGTTGGATGGTTAGTGTTTCTAATAAGTTTAAATACATGGTATGCATTACCTGGGTCATAGAGGGGGACCTATAACTTGCCAGGAAGTGGTATTGGATTTTACCTATCGTGACTTGAACATGGAGCAGCTCAAGTGCATTGTTCTGTTTGACTAGCCTTAAAGCATATTTATTTTTGATGTAAATAGAAGTTATTTTTTATGTAAATAGACACACCTTCACCTTTAGTCCCTGCCTGTGAAGTAGCTGGTCTAAATGTGTGGAAGGCATTATAACCCTGCACTGTTGGTGTGCTGTATGCGGCTTTAAACAAGTTTCAGAGGCTGCACGGACATCAGCATTCTCTAGAGTAAAGAGAGCTTCCAGGGAGTGGAGCTTTTTGTTTAGGCTCATAGCAGTGAGCAGTAATACCTTCAGATTTTCTTGGTTTTGATTTGCTATGTCATGAGTACTTTCAGTTTGGCATTGCCTAAAAAGGGCACTATGGGGGAAGACAATGTTTTAGCTAATATTCAAAAGCCTAGAGGGGTCTAAATATACCATAAGCCTGCTTTTCTCTCACTTAATATTGCAATCCCTATTTGCATTATAGTAACGTACCTTTATTTTCTCTAAATATTAAATCATTGTCATATAACTTTTATCTATTCTTAACCAATGTGTCATAGTATGTCTAATTTGGTATAATTATTTAAACTGTAGTTATTTTTGTATTATTTTTTAAAGATTGCAAAATCATTGTTCTTAAAATGTTTTGTAATACTTTGAAGCTTTTCTCCTCAGGCCTCTCCTGAAAATGGGTTGCTACCTAGTCGGACTTTCCAAGAAATCAAATGTCAATAAATAAAAAAATATAAATAAAACAGTTATTTGATTCAAATTAATTAGAACTTGAGGCCATCTAGTGACCTCCTTGACTCAGAATTACTCCTGCCATATTTTTCATCCTAATAATTCTCATTACATCTGGCTATCTGTTTTCAAGGGAAATTTTAAAAGGCTGTGAGGTTAGATGATTTCATTCAGCAAATGACACATACAGGTCGATGTTTTGATAGGATTCTTACCATTCATGAAAGCCAAAGGAGGAGATGGGTATTCCCCATTAGGAAATGATTAAGTTAAATTCCTCTGAATTTCAAAAGTTAAAGGTTTCATGAGCTAAGTGTAGGTTTTAGTTTAGGTTTGAACAGCGGTTAATTTTGCTTTTGGGTGCATAATGGAATAGTGTTGTCACCTCACAGTAAGAGATTCCCTGGTTGGATTTGTAGGTGGTGTGCCTTCTGTGATGAGTCTGCATGTCCTCCCTGTGTTCATATGGGTTTTCTCCAGGTGCTTCTATTGGAAAGACATGCAGTAGTTAGATTGGATACTCTAACTTGGTCATAGGTGTGAGAGTGTGTGTGTGTGTGTGTGTGTGTGTGTGTGTGTGTGTGTGTGTGTGTGTGTGTGTGTGTGTGTGTGTGTGTGTGTGTGTGTGTGTGCATGCATGTGTGCACAAGTGAGTGAGTGGCGTGAAATAACAACTGCTGCAGGGCTAGCTAATCGGTGGTATGAATTTTGACACTAGATGATTATCACTGTTGAAGTGACACCCCAACCATATGTGTAAAAATCGGAAAAGGGGTTGTGGATATATGGATTCAGTCATAGATGCATTTTGGTTGTGCTGCTTTCTCCTGCACAGTTGTGTTCAACTGTCAAACTGCATTTTCATAGGATCATAGGAGGTTACGAGGTTAATGGCCCTGGGGCCCTTACAAGCTTAGCCAAGAGTTTATCCCCAAAAAGAAACCTCAGTCACCACCTGTTGCCCCTGTGAGTGAGAGACATAGGTCAAACCCCTGGGACAAATTGGTGGTTTCCCATCTACTCTTCAAGGTTGCACTTGAAAAGGGTCAGCAAGGTGCTCTGTTTGACACGTATGGGAAGTCTATTCCAGAGACGGGACAGTTTCTGGGAGACAAACCTGTCTCTCTAGCAGGTTTTGTTGATGTCTCATATTAAATTCAGGCCTTTCGAGTGGGTAATGTGTGAAGAGTTAGACTTATGGATATGGAGCATCTCTAGTAGGGCAGGGTCCAAGATTCTCTTGTAGGCAAGACATAGATCACCCCTGAGCAATCTGTACAATATTGACTAGTGATAGTGATTTGAGCCTGTCCACATAGGACAGGCAATGAAGGCCATTGATTCTCTTTGTGAGGTATTTCAGTGGCCTTTCCAGTTGGTGCAGATGTTTGGTGAGTTACATACCAAACAGGGCATTATACTCAATTATTGGTCTAATGAGGGAGTAGTATAGAGAGGTAATAACCTCCTTTTTCTCTGGATGCAATCTCTTTACTTATGAGATGAACCAAGTAAAAGGCTTTTCTGACCACTGCTGCTACATGATAGTTGAATGTGAGGTTGTTATCAACCTGAGTGCCCAGGTCTCTCACCACAGGTTATGTGCTTAGGGGGTCACTGTTGATGTGGTAATCAGTAGGGGCCATGTTTTTGCCAAATGGTATGATGATACATTTTTTGTATTTAACTTGAGGTCATGACTTTGGCACCAGTCATTAGTTGCTGTGGGACCCTCTTGCAGTATGTTAGCACTATTTGGGGAGTCAGTGACAGCACCCAACTTACAGTCATCCGCAAACTTGGTCAGCCACAAGCCTTTAGTCTTTGCCCGGACCACTGAGAGATAGATGCCAAACTGTAGGGGTTCCAGGACAGATCCCTGGAGAACTCCACTAGTGAAAGGTCTGCTATCAGAGATGGAAGCACCTATTTTGACTTTGAGAGTCCTGTCGGTAAACCATTTGGCCACCCACCTGATGAGATAGGGATTTAAGCCAAGTTGTGTTAGCTTTTTGATGGTGCCCAAGTGGGGGATTGTGTCAAAGGCCTTTTCCAGGTCAAGGTAAGCTGTATGCACTGACTTTCCCACATCCAGGGCCTTGGTGATAATCTCAAATAAGTCAACCAAGTTCAACAGGCAAGATCTGCCCTTGATGAATCCGAAATAGGGGGGGGGTCAAGTGCTTGGTGATTGCCTATGTTCTTGTTTATGAGATCCATAATAATATACTCCATGGCTATATAGATCAGACTTGCCAAGTTAATGGGGCAATAGTTTCAAGGGTCAGTAGTGGCACCACCTTTGTGCAAGGGGATGACAATAGCAGTTCTCCACTTTGCTGGAATGAAGCCTGTACTTAGGCTGTGGTTGCATAGGGTGCTCAATGGTGAAGCCAGTTCTTGCTGGAGATGATGCAGAATATAACTTGGGATACTATCAGGTCCCATGGAAGTTGTGTTCTTTGGCTTGGATAGGGCCTTTAGCATTGCTTTATGTAGATGTGAGGTGTGGGACAAGTTTTGGGGATGTCAAAACGGCCTTTAGGGGGGACGAGGGGTGAAGTTGCACTGAGCCTATCTGCTAGCAGGTTGGCTAATTCAATAGGATCAGTGTAAGTGATACTGTTAAGTACTAATTTGGAACAAACCTAGGCTTTGTCATGGAGGCTCCTGATGTTACTGAAGAAGGCTTTGTAGCTTCCCTTTGTTTCAGAGGCTAGTTTGGATTCATAATTGGTTTGGAGGCTTTCACTAGTGATCTCATTTGCTTGTTGAGGCTAAAGAGGGAGTTTTTCAAATTGAGAATACATAAACACTTTTGGAATACATAAACACGTGGAACACAAAACACTGGATAAGTTGACAGACTGTATAGTCTGACTGCAGTTCTTTTCTTAATTCAGGAGTTGTTTTAATTAAGTCTAAACAGTAGATGAAAAGGACCTCATTTAACATTTTGAACGTTATTCGTTATCATTGAAAAACTCATCAGCTTGAATGTAAACCCATACATCACAAGATGGGTTGCAAACTGGCTAAGTGACAGAACCCACAGGGTCAGAGTTGCTGGAGCCATGTCAGACACAAAGCCTGTCACAAGTGGTGTACCACAGGGCTCAGTCCTGGGTCCACTCTTGTTCGGCATCTACTTTTCTGAAGTACAAGCAAACACAGGAGGGTTATGGCTGACAAAGTTTGCAGATGACTGCAAACTGGGCGCCATAGTCGAAAACACATCTGACACAGATATCCTTCAGAAGGGCCTCACAGAAACGGATAACTGGTGCCAGAGCCATGGCCTAAAGTTAAATGCCAAGAAATGCATAGTCATACCCTTCGGGAAAAACAAGGTTACCCCTAGCTACCATATAGGTGGCAATCCACTGAGCACAGAAGAAGTCATCAGGGATCTGGGGACCCAGGTTGACAGTAGCCTTTCGTTTGACACTCATGTTGCTAAAGTAGTTAGGAAAACCTTCTACATTGCCCACCTGATCATGAAGGGATTCACATCTAGATCAAGGGAGGTCATCGTCCCCCTGTACTCATCACTCATTAGACCTATGATTGAGTACAATGCCCCATTCGGAATGTATCTGACCCGACACCTGCAGCAGCTGGAAAAAGTTCCTCACCAAAAGGATAAAGGGTCTCAAAAATATGTCTTATGCTGCCCGACTGAAAGAACTCCAGCTCTATTCAGTCTCATACCGCTTGCTCAGAGGTGACCTGTGCTTGACATATAAGGCCATGTCAAACCCTGATTTGATGAATATGCTTCACCTCAAAAAATCTAGATCCCTCAGAACCACAAGGGCGGGAGACTTAAACCTTGACACGGTTATTAATAGAACGTGCTGGAGGGACAGATTCATCACCCAGAGGCTCCCTATGCTGTGGAACAAAATCCAGGTACATGTGAGGCAGAGCACCTTGCTGGCCTTGTTCAAGAGGAATCTTGACCAATGGATGGGGGATCGCTGATATACCCCAGGGATTACTTCAGTGTCACTGCTTGACAGAGGCACAGCAAAATAATAGGCATAGTTTTATTCAAACTAAAGGGGTGGCGAAAGCCAAATAACTATGGGCTAGGCTTATAAATGCCCTTGGGCAGATAGCCTAGTATGAACCTATGAACCTATGAACCTACAGGATACCTGTTTGCATCAGAGACATAGGTGCCAGACCAGGGATGAATTTCTGGTTTCCCATCCAGTTGTCCAAGTTGCACTTGAATTGGATTATTGTCTGTGCCCATTGATGCAGTGTTCTTGGTCTTAGAGAGATCATTAAGGACTTGTTCCCTAGTGATAGTAGGGGGAGTTATATGTGATAATATTTCCTGAGGGAAGGTTGAGGGGGAGAGAGGAGTAAAGTTGGAATTGAATTTATCAGTTAGTAGGTTTGCTATATCTTCTGGTTCAGTATAGGTGGCTCCATTTACAATGAGCTCTGCACATAACTCTGTATTGCATTTAAGGTTTTGAACATAGCTAAAGAATGCTTTGTGATTGTCCTTGGTCTGGGAGGCCACACTTACCTCAAATTTGGCTTTTGTAGACTTTATTTGTCCTCTGAGTTGAGTGCTTTTATCCTACTGGGTGCTGCACCTCCTAATTACTGCCATTAATTTTCTTCCTCCTGGTAGACATCAGATTGATGTTCTGATTCCACCAGGGTGGCTTGTTTTTTGAGTTAGTTCTGTACTTCTTCCTGGTGGGTACAGCTGCCTCTGTGCAGCTATTAGCATGCTTGTGCATGGTTTCTGTGAACAGTTCTGCATAGGTAGAAATGTTCTCAGGGTTTATAGGGGCTTGAAATTTTGGCAGGTTCTCAAGTAATAGCAGGAGGTTAGTCTTAGAATAGTTCCTGAATATTCCCGATTTAGCTGAGGGTCCAGGTTTTATTTTTACTTCAAAGGAGACCATTTCCTGGTCTGACATTACCAGGGAAGGCATTAAAGTAGGGGGTGTGCAGCACTCTTCCATATTAATGAGGACCAGATCCAGTATGATTGCACTCCTGGTTGGTGTATTGACTATCTGGTCCAGGGAGTTTGTGTTTACAAAGTCCATGAATCTCTGTGCATTTATGTTTGATGTTGTATAGGATTCCCAGTTAATAGTGGGGTAATTAAAGTCACCCATGAATATGGTATTGGGTTGGATGGTTAGTGTTTCTAATAAGTTTAAATACATGGTATGCATTACCTGGGTCATAGAGGGGGACCTATAACTTGCCAGGAAGTGATATTGGATTTTACCTATCGTGACTTGAACATGGAGCAGCTCAAGTGCATTGTTCTGTTTGACCAGTCTTAAAGCATATTTATTTTTGATGTAAATAGAAGTTATTTTTTATGTAAATAGACACACCTTCACCTTTAGTCCCTGCCTGTGAAGTAGCTGGTCTAAATGTGTGGAAGGCATTATAACCCTGCACTGTTGGTGTGCTGTATGCGGCTTTAAACAAGTTTCAGAGGCTGCACAGACATCAGCATTCTCTAGGGTAAAGAGAGCTTCCAGGGAGTGGAGCTTTTTGTTTAGGCTCATAGCAGTGAGCAGTAATACCTTCAGATTTTCTTGGTTTTGATTTGCTATGTCATGAGTACTTTCAGTTTGGCATTGCCTAAAAAGGGCACTATGGGGGAAGACAATGTTTTAGCTAATATTCAAAAGCCTAGAGGGGTCTAAATATACCATAAGCCTGCTTTTCTCTCACTTAATATTGCAATCCCTATTTGCATTATAGTAACGTACCTTTATTTTCTCTAAATATTAAATCATTGTCATATAACTTTTATCTATTCTTAACCAATGTGTCATAGTATGTCTAATTTGGTATAATTATTTAAACTGTAGTTATTTTTGTATTATTTTTTAAAGATTGCAAAATCATTGTTCTTAAAATGTTTTGTAATACTTTGGAGCTTTTCTCCTCAGGCCTCTCCTGAAAATGGGTTGCTACCTAGTCGGACTTTCCAAGAAATCAAATGTCAATAAATAAAAAAATATAAATAAAACAGTTATTTGATTCAAATGAATTAGAACTTGAGGCCATCTAGTGACCTCCTTGACTCAGAATTACTCCTGCCATATTTTTCATCCTAATAATTCTCATTACATCTGGCTATCTGTTTTCAAGGGAAATTTTAAAAGGCTGTGAGGTTAGATGATTTCATTCAGCAAATGACACATACAGGTCGATGTTTTGATAGGATTCTTACCATTCATGAAAGCCAAAGGAGGAGATGGGTATTCCCCATTAGGAAATGATTAAGTTAAATTCCTCTGAATTTCAAAAGTTAAAGGTTTCATGAGCTAAGTGTAGGTTTTAGTTTAGGTTTGAACAGCGGTTAATTTTGCTTTTGGGTGCATAATGGAATAGTGTTGTCACCTCACAGTAAGAGATTCCCTGGTTGGATTTGTAGGTGGTGTGCCTTCTGTGATGAGTCTGCATGTCCTCCCTGTGTTCATATGGGTTTTCTCCAGGTGCTTCTATTGGAAAGACATGCAGTAGTTAGATTGGATACTCTAACTTGGTCATAGGTGTGAGAGTGTGTGTGTGTGTGTGTGTGTGTGTGTGTGTGTGTGTGTGTGTGTGTGTGTGTGTGTGTGTGTGTGTGTGTGTGCATGCATGTGTGCACAAGTGAGTGAGTGGCGTGAAATAATAACTGCTGCAGGGCTAGCTAATCGGTGGTATGAATTTTGACACTAGATGATTATCACTGTTGAAGTGACACCCCAACCATATGTGTAAAAATCGGAAAAGGGGTTGTGGATATATGGATTCAGTCATAGATGCATTTTGGTTGTGCTGCTTTCTCCTGCACAGTTGTGTTCAACTGTCAAACTGCATTTTCATAGGATCATAGGAGGTTACGAGGTTAATGGCCCTGGGGCCCTTACAAGCTTAGCCAAGAGTTTATCCCCAAAAAGAAACCTCAGTCACCACCTGTTGCTCCTGTCAGTGAGGGACATAGGTCAAACCCCCGGGACAAATTGGTGGTTTCCCATCTACTCTTCAAGGTTGCACTTGAAAAGGGTCAGCAAGGTGCTCTGTTTGACACGTATGGGAAGTCTATTCCAGAGACGGGACAGTTTCTGGGAGACAAACCTGTCTCTCTAGCAGGTTTTGTTGATGTCTCATATTAAATTCAGGCCTTTTGAGTGGGTAATGTGTGAAGAGTTAGACTTATGGATATGGAGCATCTCTAGTAGGGCAGGTTCCAAAGTTCTCTTGTAGGCAAGACATAGATCACCCCTGAGCAATCTGTACAATATTGACTAGTGATAGTGATTTGAGCCTGTCCACATAGGACAGGCAATGGAGGCCATGGATTCTCTTTGTGAGGTATTTCAGTGGCCTTTCCAGTTGGTGCAGATGTTTGGTGAGTTACATACCAAACAGGGCATTATACTCAATTATTGGTCTAACGAGGGAGTAGTATAGAGAGGTAATAACCTCCTTTTTCTCTGGATGCAATCTCTTTACTTATGAGATGAACCAAGTAAAAGGCTTTTCTGACCACTGCTGCTACATGATAGTTGAATGTGAGGTTGTTATCAACCTGAGTGCCCAGGTCTCTCACCACAGCTTATGTGCTTAGGGGGTCACTGTTGATGTGGTAATCAGTAGGGGCCATGTTTTTGCCAAATGGTATGATGATACATTTTTTGTATTTAACTTGAGGTCATGACTTTGGCACCAGTCATTAGTTGCTGTGGGACCCTCTTGCAGTATGTTAGCACTATTTGGGGAGTCAGTGACAGCACCCAACTTACAGTCATCCGCAAACTTGGTCAGCCACAAGCCTTTAGTCTTTGCCTGGACCACTGAGAGATAGATGCCAAACTGCAGGGGTTCCAGGACAGATCCCTGGAGAACTCCACTAGTGAAAGGTCTGCTATCAGAGATGGAAGCACCTATTTTGACTTTGAGAGTCCTGTCGGTAAACCATTTGGCCACCCACCTGATGAGATAGGGATTTAAGCCAAGTTGTGTTAGCTTTTTGATGGTTCCCAAGTGGGGTATTGTGTCAAAGGCCTTTTCCAGGTCAAGGTAAGCTGTATGCACTGACTTTCCCACATCCAGGGCCTTGGTGATAATCTCAAATAAGTCAACCAAGTTCAACAGGCAAGATCTGCCCTTGATGAATCCGAACTGGGGGGGGGGTCAAGTGCTTGGTGATTGCCTATGTTCTTGTTTATGAGATCCATAATAATATACTCCATGGCTATATAGATCAGACTTGCCAAGTTAATGGGGAAATAGTTTCAAGGGTCAGTAGTGGCACCACCTTTGTGCAAGGGGATGACAATAGCAGTTCTCCACTTTGCTGGAATGAAGCCTGTACTTAGGCTGTGGTTGCATAGGGTGCTCAATGGTGAAGCCAGTTCTTGCTGGAGATAATGCAGAATATAACTTGGGATACTATCAGGTCCCATGGAAGTTGTGTTCTTTGGCTTGGATAGGGCCTTTAGCATTGCTCTATGTAGATGTGAGGTGTGGGACAAGTTTTGGGGATGTCAAAACGGCCTTTAGGGGGGACGAGGGGTGAAGTTGCACTGAGCCTATCTGCTAGCAGGTTGGCTAATTCAATAGGATCAGTGTAAGTGATACTGTTAAGTACTAATTTGGAACAAACCTAGGCTTTGTCATGGAGGCTCCTGATGTTACTGAAGAAGGCTTTGTAGCTTCCCTTTGTTTCAGAGGCTAGTTTGGATTCATAATTGGTTTGGAGGCTTTCACTAGTGATCTCATTTGCTTGTTGAGGCTAAAGAGGGAGTTTTTCAAATTGAGAATACATAAACACTTTTGGAATACATAAACACGTGGAACACAAAACACTGGATAAGTTGACAGACTGTATAGTCTGACTGCAGTTCTTTTCTTAATTCAGGAGATGTTTTAATTAAGTCTAAACAGTAGATGAAAAGGACCTCATTTAACATTTTGAAAGTTATTCTTAGTAGAGGTAGGCTACAGGAATATTGCTTTGTGATGGTGTTGACCTTTAAAGTAGCTTTAAGTATTGCACCATTCTGAGTTTCTGGACACAACTGTGGGGGTTCAAAGGCTAAAAATCAGGGACAAATTAGAAAGTTTGGAGAATAACAGGTTTTGCATTACCAAATTTGCCGTGTATTTTTCTGAAGGCTATGAAGTCTGAAACTCTGTCTGTTTTAATTTAATGACTTCAATCCTAATAGATTTTCAAGAAAACCACAGATTTTATTTAGAACAGACCAAAAACATGAGGCAAAAATCTGGGCATTCTTTAAATATCTGGACAATTAAGAGGTATGTATTTCTCTCAAGTGTTGTGATCTTCTAATGAGGATATTTAAGTACAGGAGGGCAAACATACCCAAATGGGAAGGAGTGTATTGACCCTTTGCAAAAAAATAATTACCTTTTTATATTTTATTTCTGTATTTTATATGACACATAATCTGCTGATTTACTGTATAAGGGGTATTGTGTTAAACAGGCTTTAAGTTTTCATGATTCTGTGTGTTTGAAGAAAGAAAATATATTTATTTTTTTTATTTATGTATGTGTTTATGTTATGTATGTATGTATTTATGTGTTTATGTATGTATGTACTTATTTATTGATGTATTTATTTATTTATTATTTGTTTGCTTATTTATTTATTGCTTTTGTTGACCATGGTAGTCTGACTGGGCTGTGGTAGGTCCTTTAAAGCAGAGGCTGTGGGAGAAAATTTCCAGATGCAAAGTGGGTAGTTTTATAAAACACAGGGTTGCAGTATGGACACGAACTATAATGCAGCTGTACTGGAAAAAAATCTGTAGTCGGTAAAATGTAGCATCATCACCTATGAATACAAGTCAAATTGTCATATACAGTGAGGTTTAAAATACCAAATTACAAGTTTACATTTACAGGTAGGAGAAATAAGAGTGTCAAGGTGTGGGCAATATGAGTAGAAAGCAGAAAGGAGATAATAAGAGTAGAAATAAAAAATTAGCTGAGGAAAGGTGAGTCGTGTTAGGTGACATAGTAAAAATGAAAGCTGTAAAGAAGCTGAGGGAGTAAATATGAGCTGCAGTTTTACTGGAGGAAAAAAACTTGTCAGAGTAATTAGAGACAGAAATTGCCCTTAAGGGCAAAGGAATAGACAACAGTAGGAAATTTACATTAATAATGTGCTTTGTTGCGGTATATACAAGTAACATGGATGTGTATGGGCTACGGTAGTCCAGCTGGGGAGATGCATGAGCAGTGGCAAATATTTTTAAAGTGGTGTTTCAGCAAATTTTATTTTTGAATATAGTTATTTATTTATTGACTTTTCCAACGCATTTAGAAATTATTAATATGAACTATAACACTTCATATAGAAAGGTAAACTTAGAATCATGACTTAATGATAATGACTCTGACTAAGAACATGATTAATAGCTCACCATAAAAAATATTACTAGTAAAAGATGGAATATTAGTAAAATTCTTAAAACAATTAACACACAATTAAATTTAAAACAACTATGTGGAAAACTATTTACAGGCAGTGGAGCTGAAGTAAGAGAATTAACAAAAGAGGAAAATCTTTACTATGACTAGATGGTGTCACAATCAATAGTCTATGAAAAACTGAGAGTAAGAGCGGTTTGAAAAAAATTCACCTTCAAATATAACTGGACCATAAGAAGGTTAGCCGATTAACAGTACCTGGGAACAGGTAATCAATCAAAATAAAGTCCCCATTTTTCCATATTCTAGCCTCCTTGCATTGTCTTCTAACTACTGCAAGCTCAACTAAATATATTTTTCCAGAATTTGCTAGTATTTGATTGTTTGTGGAGCCAAAGCATTTTCCAGTTTTGAGCAATAGATTATTTTGCTGCTAGCAGAGATATAGATATAATCAGGGGTAGGATCTTGAAATGTGGCAAAGTGCCATATATTCCTAAATCCATCTCATCTCATCCATTCTTTTATGCTTCTCTTCTACCTCCTCCTAAAATTGTTTCCAAAATTGCTGCAAATAGGGGCAGTCCCAAAATACATGTTCCCAGTTGGGAACAAACATGGTTGATAGTGCGAGCTCAGAGGAGTATAAGCAGAATGTTGTTTGGAGATTATATCAGGTGTCAAGAACAGACTGCAGAGGCACTTGCAGGCACACCATTTCCATCGTGGGGAGGATGCAGTTTTAGTAGGGGCTTGTAGAACCTGGACAATCTGCTTTTCAGATACAATGCATCAGGCTGGACAACTCCTGGGTGGTTTGATTTGTAATAATTCACCATATAGCAGTATGATTGCACTAGCACCTGAACTAGCATAGCAAGATCAGTTTTGTAGGAGGGAAACTGAAAGTCTCTACCGAACAGATGAACTCCCAGTAGATCTATAGCCTGCCTCAACAACTTGGATACAAAGCAGCATTACTCATAGAATGGAACTGCTAATAGTAAGTGAAATGATTGGAAGGGGCATTAAATTCAATTATTAATTTTGACAGCAGTTTAAGAGAATTGTCTTGAGTATAGCTGATTGAATAAAATTAAATTTCTTTCCCAGCAGTCCTTCCAAAGAAAATTCATCCTAGCAGCCTCAAAATGTGGGTGAGTACTAAAAGGAAAGATGACAAAAGCTGATACTCTTGTAGGGTCCAATTTTAAAAGAGTTATAACTGCAGTATTGTAAATAATATTTAAGCATTGGGAGGTACCTTCAGAGGATAGTTCTTGAAAGTAACATCTCAAAGGTACACACTGTTCTCATAAAAAAGAACTGCAAAGGGCATGCATCTAGATTGGAAATGAAGGTTGATTATTATTGAAGCTGCCTGTGAAGGGGATTGACCTGGCTTACAACGATTCATATAAATTCTTAGTGCACTCTTCCTATATATTATTACTATACTGGGAAGATGAATGCCTTCATACTATTGAGAAACATGATGGTTCCCCATCAAACCTCAGGGAAGTGACAAGTGACATGACAGGTAACCTTTTTTTATCTTATCTTCCCATATCCTCTGTGTGGCAAAAGGAATTTTCTTTGGGGGCCGGGGGGGGGGGGCTTTGAATAATGTAAAGGTCTTTAGAGAGAAAAAACTATTTTAATCAAAAGAAGTCTAAGCTCAAATTGAAGGGTAAAAGTGTCCCATTCTCTCAAGTGTTCTTCTATCAAATGGCCAACTAATCAGATGTTAAGCTCTCTGGTTTCCTTTGTAGATAAGGCAAACTCAATGCCCAAATATTTAAAAGATGATGAATTAAAAGTAAAATTGCATGTTGTCGTTTCTGCTTTGGAGTATGAGAAGTTATAAGATACCACCTGATTTGGTAGGCTTTACTTTATAACATGGAATGGACTGCTATTTTATAAGAATGTCCTAGGTATTTGGCAGGATTACAGATGGATCACTGAAGAAAACTAAAAGGTCACTGACAAACAGGATGACATCACTTGTAGTTTCATTCCCCTTGCTATATTCTTCAGCTTGTGTGAAGATTATTTTGAAGTAATCACACAAGGTGCTCAGTAGGTAATATAAATAATGGGGCCAATGGACACCCTTGCCAAACCCCTTTAAAGAAAAGGAAAGAACTGGAAATGAAAGGACCCATACACACTACAGCACTTTTTTCCTTGGTATAAGGCTGTTAGTGCATCCGATAAGGTACATGGGAATGGAGAAAAGGACAAGATTTGAAACAGATATTATCACAAGACTTTAACAAATACCTTCTCTACATCAGCAGATAAGGGCCATGAGTTCATTACCAAGATAACCCATTTGCAATCTAATCTCTAGTCTCAAAATGTGGGTCCTACATTTTAACAAACCTCACCTGATCTAGATGGATTTAGGAGGGTAACAGGGGTCTTACTCTGGCTGCTCATACCCCCATATAGATTTAACTATCTACATGAAGTAAGAGATCCATCTGCAGTTTGAATGTAGTGTTGGGCCCTTAGCTGATTTAAGAGAGAAACCTATCCCTGTTGGGTGTTTTGTGGGACATTAGTCTTATAATTATAGCTAGAACTTCAGGTCTGGTTATCGGTTTAACCAAGTTATCCAAGGCTCTCTCCATTTTCCTATTAATGATAGCCTGAATTTTGGCATTGATCCACACTGACCGGTATTAAAGGATCTAAAGAATCTTGGAGCTTAAGGAGCTTAAGAACTGTCTTCCTTTCTAAAAGGTCTGACTGATACTGCTTTATTATAATTTTAAATCTTTATTCCATTGCTGCCATAGACCATTTGTCCAGTCCAACAACTTAGTCTTCAAAAGGCCCTAGAAGCTTTCCATAAGATATGTGGCATATAGTCAACTGAGGAATGAGCTGTCATAAACTCTTGGGCCATGTCTATAAGAAAAGTTGTGAAGTCTGGCCATTATGTCTTATAGGAATAATGTCTTCAACTTTTGTGGAAAGAAGGGATCCTAGACAGTGACAGCCATTACAAGAGCCTCATGACCAGAATGGGGCATGGAATTACCTGACATGAAAAGGCAGGGCTTCAATAAGAATTATCATTGTAGATTCTATCTATCCTAGTTGAAGTGCTGAAGTGAGGTGAATGGCAAGTGTACTGGTTTACAGTGGAATCAACATGTAATGCTATGTCTACCACCGCTAAGTCTTTCACCCACTCCTTAATGCATTTAGCTGGGGGGGGGGGTGATGAAAGAGCCATGATGCTGTAATATCTCTTGTTCTATAATGCAGATGAAATCTCCTGTTAATAACAATACAGTCTTCGCATTATCTTGTACATATTGCAAGAAGTGCCTAATATCTTTAGATCTTGCAAATAGTGGATGGAAAATAGAGAATTCTAGGCCCCATCCTTGCAGTCACCCCTGCAAGAGCAAAACTATCCTACATGTGAGCAAGAAAGCAGCCCCCCCCCTTAATCTGAATGGCAACTAAGAAACTTGCATTTACTTCCCTGACTTGTTGTGAACAATGTTCAAGTTACAAATCTGTATCAGACTTAACAAGATTCACTTTGCTTCCCGTATAAACATTATACTGTTACACATCTGTGAGTGATAACTGACAGATTGAATGGCAGATAACTGCTGTATTAGATTCACTGCTTTGTATCCACTGACTGCCAGTAGAAACACCATCTCCCTTGAACTGAACTCGATGAAGTCAGTAATCTTGGAATGACAGGTCACATTGTGGAAATACAAACTGAATTATGACGTAAAATGCAAGTGAAATATAATAATACTGGATGGTTAAATAAATGTAATTTAAATAAAATGCTAAATGTTTTTTTTATGGTGGGGTAGATCGGGCAAAATTATTGGATCCTCACATCTCTCCTAACTAAATATATCAACTCTGAGATAGTAATATATTCAAGTAAAGAGAGTAGTCTTCTTTCTGTGCAGAACAGTTAAAAGTTTTTCTGAGATGTTACACCCTTGGAATTAATATAATTTGTTATTTGTGTGTAATAGTTCTGGGATGTGAAAGCCCTGTAAAAGTGCAAATATGACTTTATCACATTAAATGATATTCATATTGGTGTAGCTAAACAAACAGTGTGATAGTGTAAATGAATAATTTGTGTTACTGTTCCATGTTCCTCTGAATGACAAATAAATAAACGGTCTGCTTTTATGTGAATGATAAAAAAACACACTTGAAACCATAAACAGTTTTAAACGTTTACTGTACAACTGCAAACTGAATGTCAGATCTACAAATCATTTTATGACTTAAACACAGCAGCCAGAACACTGGTTCAGGAGTTATGGACCTTACATGGGCAATAACCACCAGAATTTGGGGATTATCCATGAAAGCTGGAGGGTTATTGGGGGAGGGGACTGCACTATGACCAACTTCATTTCTTATTCCTAGGGCAAAAGTAAGAGTTGTTATCACTTTTTAGAAACTACAAGTGGAAGAAACACTGCATTAGTTAATGGAAAGAGCGAGAGAGCGAGAGAGAGAGAGAGAGAGAGAGAGAGAGAGAGAGAGAGAGTACCGCAAAGGCAACACTATGGTTTGTGCATAGCATTGACCTTGTTGTACTCTATCTCTCTTTTCAGAAAAAGGGGTAGGGACCTTGTCTTGCACTTAAGTTTCTATCACAGTGCCCGCCTTTGAAAAGCACAACATTCCCACTTCCAACTTCACCATAGTTGTTACCATGACTCAGCATGAGGACATGCCAAGGATTGGGATGATCCCATTCCTTATAGATGGGAATTCCTTCCTTCAGAAGTTACAGCTTTGTTTTTCCCCTTAGTTATATATACTAGTAGCACATTTGCATATCATAGCAGTATCTCAAAAATGTTACTTCAGACATTAGACAGTAAAATGGCATGTGAAAGCTGACATGATTTAATATACACACCTAATGAAATTGCACTACACCTTGTTCTAGGCTTGAGTATTTGAAAACTGCATGTGAAACATTATGAACAACATGAAATATTTTCTATATTTTTATTAATATTGTAAACAAGACCTCTGCAAATAGTGACTGATAAGAAATAGCAATTAAAAAATATATAGATAGATGTTTCACTGTTGAAACACTGTGCCACAAATGACAGAAGTGCTAAAGTGCTCCTAATGTCATCAGCTAGAAATATTGAATTGCTGTGTTTGAAAGAAATGCCAAGTTAAAGATTTGATATTCATCTTTATTCTTCTGCAACACCAATGTCATCATGTGCATTCCATCCACCATAACTAACTGAACTACTGTAACTACGCCATAGTGTGCTCAAATAATGCATCCCATCTGCCATAACTAACTGAACTACTGTAACTATGCCATAGTGTGCTCAAATAATGCATCCCATCCGCCATAACTAACTGAACTACTGTAACTATGCCATAGTGTGCTCAAATAATGCATCCCATCCACCATAACTAACTGAACTACTGTAACTATGCCATAGTGTGCTCAAATAGTGCATCCCATCTGCCATAACTAACTGAACTACTGTAAGTACACCATAGTGTGCTCAAATAATGCATCCCATCCGCCATAACTAACTGAACTACTGTAACTATGCCATAGTGTGCTCAAACAGTGCATCCCATCCACCATAACTAACTGAACTACTGTAAGTACACCATAGTGTGCTCAAATAGTGCATGCCATCCACCATAACTAACTGAACTACTGTAACTATGCCATAGTGTGCTCAAATAATGCATCCCATCCGCCATAACTAACTGAACTACTGTAACTATGCCATAGTGTGCTCAAATAGTGCATCCCATCCACCATAACTAACTGAACTACTGTAACTATGCCATAGTGTGCTCAAATAGTGCATCCCAGCCGCCATAACTAACTGAGCTACTGTAACTATGCCATAGTGTGCTCGAATAGTGCATTCCATCCGCCATAACTAACTGAACTACTGTAAGTACACCATAGTGTGCTCAAATAGTGCATCCCAGCATCCAAACAGCAACTATTTCACAATGAAATTGCAAGTGAGAGACTAAAAACACCTGTTGAAGTACTGCTCTTGATGGAAAGTAGTTAACACTTGTCATGTCCACAGAGGATCAGTGTTACTGACATCACTTCCACATCAGCAGATGTATACAATATAAATAAATACAAAACCCTGAATCAGATGTCATAATCACAGTTCACATTAGATATTAAAGAAATACTCTGCTGTCTAGAAGTTGCAATGATAAGACAATGCTTATACCATATCATGAGGTGTGAATTGTTCCGTCCTTGACAAAAGCTTCATAAATATTGCTCCCTTATCCATGAGCTGCAGACATTTTGGTGATGAAGGAATTCTGTAGAGTAGTATAAGTCTTCTACATAGTTTTGTTCCAACTGCATAACTTTCAATGTATCAGTCAGGTGTGATATTTTCTTCCCCAATTAGACTCTGTAAACAGTGAAGCCACCCTACCACTGTATCTTGACTGCAAACATATCCAAGTGAAAATGTGTCCCAGTGATTCCAGAAATGTATCTGATAAAGTGGTGGCAGACATGCACAGAACCCTTTCCTTGTCCCATAATGTCTTGGTCATCCTGAAAAGTAATTGCTTTCAAAAAAGAGACATAAAGGAAGTGCACATTCAGGCAATCATTCACAATGGCATCAAATGTAGGCTGAACATCTTCATGATTAAGGAAATCAAGACTAGCAATTTCCTTCGCTTAGAAGGAAAACTTAGACTCATTGCCAACATTTGTACTTGAAGCCAAATGATTTGACAAAACTGAAAGTAACACTTTCAGAATGCTGTTGGACAAATTCAAAGCGTACTTTTTGAAATCATTTAACACCATATGTGGATTTAAGTTGTAGTCATGTTCAACACATAGTTCAATTACAAACACCAGAACACATCATAACAAAATTCTGATTTAGAAGAAGGCATTCCATATATCAAAGAGAGTATCTTGTGCTCTTCCCCTGATCCTGTCCTCCCATGGGTGCTATACAATTGCCGACATTCTGTACTGCACACTTGAAAAGTTCCATCAACTAGTATGCAATGGGATAAACACATGCTGCCTAGAGTAACAGCCTTAGTAGTTATGACTATAGGACTATCATTTATGCTTTCTTCACTTTAATAATGAATGAGCCAGATTTAAATGGTATCATATCAAGTGTTAAAAATGCAATATCAACAAGGTCTTTCACTTTCAGTTTATATAGCCTATCTCTACATCTTTGCACGCACTGCTTCAGAGCCTTCATATTTAATAACTGTACAATGGTGTTCTCTGCTGTAATAGGGGCACAAGATACAACTGGACAGGGCTGGAATTTGTAGTGCTCTTTTATGCATTTTTTCCTAAGTTTCTAATACTGCTGGAATGATACCATCTGGGGCATAGCAATGTGCAATGCTTTTTATTAGTGACTCACTGCCATTTGATATAATACTAGTACAATGGCCTCTACATTTCCAGCCATTTTTTTATGCAACACCAGTAGTTTCTAGTGTCATTTTTCTTTTCCATGTGATTCAGATCAAAATCTAGTGTTAATATTCCCTTAACATTTTGAGTTTGTAAAGTTTTGTATGTGCTATCAATATTCCCAGGTGCGGTTGTATCCATAATTGGCAAATATAGTATCCACAATTTAACACACAGTCTAGACAGACCATGTCACAGCACAGTCATTTTCAAGTGACAAGTGAAACAGTGTACTCATAGGGAATATGCTTATTTAAAATACACACCATGTTCATACACACCATATTCATACAAGGGGAACAGTGTAACATGTCATTCTGAAAGTACTTATCACACACCTTTTGATATATAGGAGTTTTACTTAACAGTGTGTATGAAGCAGATGACTGCTTACTTTCTCATGAATATAGCTTTTGGAACATCCTTCAACCAAGATAAGTCAGTAGGTGTATATTCTTATTTTTGCAAATTGTATACACTTTATTCTATGAAGAAGGATTGCAGCTACCTGGTTGCATCCTGTCTTAAATACTGATTGCTTTAGTTTATGTGGAAGTACCTCTGTGGTAGTCCTAATGAACAGCTGTTATCTGCATCATATTCATGTAATATCGACTGCATTTATTTGAAACTACTATGTCATACAGATATGTCTTTTCAATGTTACATATTCAAGGATCTGTTGGCTGGTGATCTGTGCTGGCAACGTTAGGAGCACTATATTTAGCACTTCTGACACTTCTCTCTCTCTCTCTCTCTCTCTCTCTCTCTCTCTCTCTCTCTCTCTGTCTCTCCCCTCTTCTCTCTCTGTATCTCTTTCTCTCTCTCTCTCTCTCTCTCTCTATGTATGTATGTAGATATATATATATATATATATATATATATATATATATATATATATATATATATATATATATATATTTCTATAGATTAGAAACATATTCAGATATATAACAAAGATATATAACAATGTGCTGGATGTACAAGTTATTATGACTGACCTTGGGAATTATATACCCATAAGCCTGACCAGCCTTATCTGCAAGGCTATGGAGAGAATCATCATGGGCCTTATCAACAAAGATATAGGTAACCTCCAAACACTTGATCCAACCCAGTCTGGCTTCATTAAAGGGAGATTTTGCCTGATGAACTTGGTTGACTTCTTTTAGACAGTCACCAAAGCTGTGGATGAAGGTAAATCAGTGCACATGTCCTACCTAGACTTGGCCAAGGCCTTTGACACTATTCCCCACTCAGGCATCATTAATAAACTCACCCAGCTAGAGACCAGCCCGTATATTGTCAGGTGGCTTGCAAACTGGCTCAGCAACAAAACACACACAGTCAAAATAGGGGACACAACCTTTGCCAACAGATCTGTAATCAGTGGTTTTCCACAGGGATTAGTGCTGGGGAAACTACTGTTTGGAATCTACTTTTTGGATGTACAGGCAAAAACAAAAGGTTTATGGCTGACCAGGTTTGCCGAAGACTGTAAGCTGGGAGCAGTCATTGAGTCCTCAAATGATGTAAACATCCTACAGGAGGGACTCACACAGAAAAAAATGACTGGTTTCAAAGTAATGGGCTTAAACTCAATGCAAAAAAAAATGCATAATCATCCCCTTCGGCAAGGGTAATGTCCCTAGATATTACAACATTAAGAACAACACCCTAAACACATCAGTGGTGAGTGATTTCAGTGCACAGCTTGACAGCAACCTTTTATTTTGACCACCATATTTCCACAGTGGTAAGAAGGGCTTTCTATATTGCCCATCTCATAAGTAAGGGCATCACTTTCAGAACAAAAAAGGTAATAGACCACCCTGTACTCTTCACTCCTCAGGCCAATAATAGTGTACAATGCGCCCTTTGGTATGTACCTTTCCAGATAACTGCAGCAACTAGAGAGACCTCAAAGGTTTCTAACAAAGAAAATTATGTTTTTTCAGCATATGTCATATGTTCACAGACTGAAATCACTGTCACTGCACTCTTTGTTGTAAAGACTGCTTAGAGGAAACTTGTGTCTTGCATATAAAGCAATATCAAATCCTGCTCTAATGGAAATGCTTCACATTCATAATCAAATTGTATAAGATGCACTCACTCTAGGGCTTTCAGCCTAGTATGTGATATCAACATGACTTGCTTGAGGGACAGATATGTTTCAAAGAGGTTACCAGTCCTCTGGAATAAACTCCCAGTTCAGGTGAAAGAGAGCCCCTTGTTGACCCTGTTTAAGAGCAATTTGGATGATTTGATGGGAAACCGAACGTTCACCCTAGGAGTTTCACCTGTGCCCCTCTTGGATAGGGTCAGTAGTTGCTGATTTGATTCTACTTGATATATTGACTTTCTAGGGAACAGGTGTTGGGTTGTACTTGGCTAGGCTTGTAAAGGCATAAGGCCAGTAACCTAATAACCTCCTATGAATCTATGATCCTATTAATGTTAATATTCTGATACTAAGACAAATACCTCATGCTTTATGAAGTTCATGAAATGAAGGTTGTACATCAGGAAACAAAATGATGCCCATAAGACGATAATTGGCTTGTGTGTAGTGCCAAGGTATTTCAGTGTTTCCAATAGCTTATGGAAAATATTTAGCATTTTGGTATTTATATTACTAATGCAATAAACATGTCTGATGCTATTATGTTGTCCGCAAAGATAGTGCATCTCCAGGTTGGAGCTAACACTGATGTCAGACCTTAATATTGGGAAGTAATACACTTTTCAGTATTTAGGTGAACTGCCTGTTAATACAGATCTCAGCAGGACAAAATCAAGTAAATGCAGAAGAGCTAATAATCTACCATTACTTAGTTCTATACAGAAACAATACAAGTCCGAGGCACCTCATATGTTTCAAATAATCTGGATTTAAATGACCTAGAGAAGCACTTTTGTCTAAAGATTTCATCAGTCTTTGGATGAAAGTGCTTGTATAAGATAAATAAAGCCTGATGTTTTATTGTTGTTCCTGCTTAACAGCACCATCGAGTTAGTAAGCAGGAAGATGTATACACAATTTATCTGACATGGACCCCTTGGAGTGTGACATCAATGTTTGTATGTTAGGGAGAGGCCTATGGCCTATACAGGTGGTAGACCATAATAAAAAAAAGACACCCAGAAATCTAAGTGTTTTGTAAAGCAGTTTTGATCCCTGTACATAGACAACACAGCTCTTGACTGGTTTCGTGCCTACCTCTCTGGTAGACAACAAGCAGTACTGTGGCAGAATAAGCTCTCTTGCCTGTTACCAAATACCATAGGAGTTCCTCAAGGCTCCATATTAGGACCTCTTCTCTTTTCAGTCTTTATAAATGACCTCCATACAGTTATCCCTGAAGCGACCTGTATTCAGTATGCAGATGACTCAACTCTAATATGTTCCTATGACTCTCTAGCAAACCTACTAGCTACAACCCTGCTCAGTTTTACCACAGTCGAAAACTGGCTCTCAGATCATCATCTGATCTTAAACCCAAACAAAACCAAGCTACTTCTCTTCTACCCAACAAATACATCCCCTCCCACACATCTTACTATACAATCCAATAATGGTACCATCATCTTCCCAGACTTCTACACAAAGCTACTAGGAGTTATCATTGACAACAAACTTAGATTTGATATGCATATCAACCAAACCATTAAGTCCGTAAACAAGAAACTTGGGTCCTTATACAGGATAAAAACCTTATTAACCCCAATGGCCAAAGCGGCCACTGCCCGCTCACACCTTCTCTCTACCCTTCTATATGCCTCTCCCATGCTTACTAACCTTAACAAATCTGACCTGAACAAACTCTCATGTTGTTATAATCATATTGCCCGATTTGTAACTGGCTTGCCCTATAGAACACACCACTGCTTTAACCTGAAAAAACTTGGCTGGATAGAACTCCCAAACCTTCTCCAGCTGAACCAACTCATAGAAGCATTTACAATTCTTAAACAACCTGATAACACCCCTGCACTGAAAAATATAATAATTCCTTACACCAATCTAAGCTGCCTTTGCTCATCAAACAGACTCCTTGTCCAAACATTCAAATCCCACAACTTAGGCAACTTCGCCAACGCCATTGGAAAAATATGGAACTCCCTCCCCAGCAACCTCATGCTTATTACTTCCCCAGCTCAATTCAAAAAGAGTCTAAAACTCCATTTTAAGTCACATTGCCTTTGTCCATGCTCAAACCCAGACTAGCTCCTCTTCGTTAAACCAAGGCCATACTAATTTCTCAGGCCCAAAAGGACAACCTAGGGTGGGGTTATGTAACTCAAAACATGTACATTGTATATTAGCCAAACTCTAATCTATAATCTGTCTTAATTATTTCACTAGCATGTTTTTAAAGATCTGTATAATGAACTGTTCTATGCTGTGTTTGTTAGAGCAAGGTAGTTTGTGGTAGTATGTAGTATGTAAATTGCTTTTTATTCTTTTCTATCTTAAACTCTAATATGTAACTATCTGTCATTGAGACTATGTTGGAGCTTTTCTCCCCGGGCCTCCGCTGAAAATGGACATGTAGCCAGTCGGACTATCCCGGTCAACAAATGTAAAATAAAATAAATAAATAAATAAAATAATTCCACATCTTCTTGAATATCAACAAAGCATGATGTACAGGTAAACAAGCATTATAATCTAATACAGAATATTACATGTTAAGGCAACAACTTTGTCATCGATGCTGCTTATCTAATGTGCATGGTTTCCAGAGTAATACTGTTGTTTTGAATTATTGTGAAAGCATTATATACATAATTTGCATGTTTTATGTAATACCACAAAACAACAGAGAGCTACTAGATCTCATTTTGTATCATTGGAAAGCTATTAAAGTGAGGAATAATACTGTTATTTATGCCATGTCTGTCATGCACACTTACCGAGATACAGGCTTTTATTTATGTACAGCACCAGCACTACTTTTGCAAAAAAAAACTTCATAAATTTACAGTGTTAGTAATATAATCAAAGACAGTACACTTTTGATACTAAAACTCATGCATAAGAGAGTGCCTAAGGTAGAACTTCACTTCTATATATTTGTAACTTGCACTGGATGAAAAAAGAAGTTATGTACTTACCATAACGTTCCATCTGAGTAGGTAACTTCATTTGTCAACAACCTGTGGGCATCGGATCCAACCTGGATCCGAGCCTGCAGCTTTCCAAGCTAGAGATCTGAGCTCCAAGCTCCTCCCCCTTACCCATAATACCCTGCTACTTCCTTCCAATTCTCAGATCGCGTTTGCCCACCTATATAAACTCACAACCACAAAACAACAACCTGAAGAATCCTAACCTAAGGATTAACAAAGGACCTGATAAACCATCCCAGGGTCCAGGTGATCAAAGAACCAGGTTAGGGGGAAGAAGGGAGGTTCGGTTGCTGAGAAATTAAGTTACCTACTCAGATTGAACATTATGGTGAGTACATAACTTCTTTATCTGACGTAGTTAACTTCATTTGGTCATCAACCTGTGGAATAGAGTCCCCAGCTACAAAAAAACTTGGGAGGTCCTCAAGGAAGGAATATTCCAGCGCACTGTAGAGCCAAAAGCCGCCCTTCCTCTGGACACTAAATCCAATTTATAGTGAGAGATAAAGGTATGAGAGGATGCCCAAGCAGCCGCAGAGCAAATGTCATCCAAGGGAACTCTAGACCAGAATGCAGCAGATGTAGCCATAGAGCGAGTATAATTAGCATGAACCCCTATAGGCTCTGGTAGGCCAGATAGTTTGTACATGAACAGAATGCAATTAGAAATCCATCTGGCCAGAGTCACCTTCGAAACTGGCTTACCCAAGAAGGGTTTTGCAAAGGAAACAAAGAACTGATCAGACTTGCGGAAGGCAGCTGTTCTGTGTAAATAAAAGCGTAACTGTCTATGAACATCTAACAAATGAAGTTTGTACTCCCCTTTGTTTTGATAGTTAGGGAAAAAAACTGGGAGATTAATGGACTAACTGATGTTCACTTCGGAGGCCACTTTGGGTAGGAAAGATGAGTTAGTCCTGAGAGAGACCCTGTCCTTATGGAATACGAGGTAAGGGGGCTAACACAGGGGGCCTAAAGCTCCGACACCCTTCTAGCTGAGGTAATAGCTACCAAAAAGGCAGTTTTCCAGAACAAAAATTTCAAATCAACAGAAGCTGCAGGTTCAAAAGGTGGTTCCAATCAGAGCCTGAAGGACCAAAGTTAGATCCCATGGAGGGACGGAATTCCTAATAGGAGGTCTCAAGAGAAACGTACCTTTCAGAAAAGTCTTACAAAACTTGGTGAAAGCAAAGGGATTGAGATTATCTCCAATGTGAAAATGGGAGATGGCAGCCATTTGAACCTTACAGTAGAAGAACTGGCCCCTTGCTGAAAAATATGAGATAGAAAATCAAGCACTGCTGGAATGGGAGCAGTGAAAGGGTCCAAATCCCTATGAGGTGTCCAAATGGAAAACTGCTTCCATTTACTATTGTAAGCCTTCCTGGTAGGCTACCAGGATAGATCTAACTGCAGACAAGATACCGGGAGTCCTAGCAACTAATGGAACTGGATCAACCAAGCTGAGAGCTTGAGATCGACCAGATTCGGGAGTGTCAATCCCGAAGGATGAGATATCAGATCCGGGATGGGATCCAAGATCCAGAGAGGAGCTATAAGATGAGACCGTAGGCACGGGAACCTGGCTTGACTAGGCCAGAATGGAGCTATGAGGATAATCTTGTTCCCCAACCGACGAGCTTTCTGTAAGAATTTTGTCATCAACAGAAGAGGAGGATAAGCATAAAGAAGACCAGGTGGCCAAGCATGGACTAGAGCATCTCTGGGGCTTTCCCCCAGAGGGGGGATTAGAGCAAAATAAATCGCTGCACTTTGCATTGGAAGGTGACACAAAGAGATTGCAGCAAGGCTGACCCCACTTGTAGAAGATCTGTTTCACTACTAAAGGATTCAGAGACCACTCATAGGGTGAGAGGATAGTTCGACTCAGTTTGTCCGCTAGGATGTTAGACTGACCCAGAATGTGTGTTGCTAACAAAAAATGGTTGGTGGATATCACCCAATCCCAAACTCTCATGACCTCTCGGCAAAGAGGGTAAGACCTGGTTCCCCAATGTTTGTTGATGTAAAAGACCACTGACATGTTGTCTGATGGAATTGCAATAGTCCCTGGAGGGAGAAAGGCATGAAGGGCTTACAACACTAGAAGAACTGCCCTCATCTCCAGAACATTTATATGCAGAATGGTCTCTGTCTGAGTCCACGAACCTTGGACAGTTCTGTCCACGTAATGCCCCCCCACCCAAGGCAAGAAGCATCTGTGGTCACCGTGGCTTGGTGTTACTGCATAACAAACGGTCGTCCTTCCCGAAGCTCTTGAGATCGGAGCCACCACATGAGGGAATTTCTGCAAACTCTGCTGATAGGAATTGGGAAGTCCAACGGGTGGTGAAGGATGGACCACTGAACCTGCAAAGTCCACTGGAGAACCCTCATGTGCAAGCAAGCTAAGGGCATGAGATTGATTGCTGCTACCATGGACCCTAAAGTTCTCAGGGCTAACTCTGCTGATGGGGCAGGTGACTGAAGAAGGGCTAAAATGTGTAAGGTCAAACTGCGAAGTCTGTCTGATGTCAAGAAGGCCTTGGTCTGAAGCATGTCTATTCTGGCCCCTATGAATTCCAAGACTTGAACTGGCTGAAGGGATGACTTCTTGAACTTTATGGTGATCCCCAATTGGGATACTAGTAGTAGGAAGCAATCCCTGGCTAAGCAGAGTAGATGCCTGGTGGGGGTGGTAAGGAGCCAGTCATCTAGGTAAGGAAAAAACTGTATTCCCCTGAAGTCTCAGGTGGGCTGCTACAACTGCCATGACCTTGGTGAACACCCTGGGGGCTGTGGGGAGGCCGAAGGGTAGGACCCTGAACTGCTAATGACTGGTCCCTAGCCAAAAACGGAGGAACCTCCTGGATCGCCTGTCCATGAGAATGTGATAGTATGCATCCTTGAGGTCTATGGAGCACAAAGGGGCAGGATGGATTGAAGTGTGACCATCCAGAATTTCTCCGTGGCAATGAAGATGCTCATTGTTGAAAGGTTGAGGATCGGCCTTAAGTCCCCCGTCTTCTTTGGCACCAAAAAGAGCCTAGAGTAATTGCTTAATCCAGACTGGCCTGGGGGGACCGGCTGGATGGCTCTTTTTTCTAGCAGATTTTTTTATCTGTAAAGCTGCAGCCTCCCTCTGACTGGGTGGTACATCAGGGAGGTGCCTCAACTGAGGAGGTTGGTTTATGAAAGGGATTGAGTAACCCCTGGATATTATTCAAAGCACCCAGCAATCTGTTGTGATGGACTCCCATTGAGCCAGGTGCTTCAAAAAATGCCCCCCCCCCACTGCCTCCAGAGAGGAGCAGTCTGGCAACTCCTCAGGGCTGTTGCATGGGTCGGTCAGAAAAAGGTTCCCGAGACCCAAAATTTTTCGTCCCCCCTCTGCCTCTGGGCCGGCATACACCTTGTCCCCCTCTGCCTCTAAAGGACGAAGGGTCCGGCACATAACGGGACTGCTGAGACTTCTGGAACCACATCTTCTTTTGTCCTCTCTGGTTCCTGGTAAAGGACCTTTGAGGAACCAAGAAGTGGATTCCGATGGCAGACAGCGTCTTCCCATCTTTCTCGCTCTGAACCAATGTGTCGCGGACAGTCTTTCCAAACAGGGTAGAACCGTCGAAGGGTGCATTTGTAAAGGACGCCTTGAACGGTTCCGAAAAGTCACAAAGCTGGAGCCAGGCGTGATGCCTTAAGGCGATGCCAGACTTGCTGGCTTTAACGGCCCCTTCAGTGGCATGGGAAAGTAGCCGCATAGACGTGTTTGAAACAGATTTTAGAGTGGCCATGTGAGCAGAGAAAGTCCGTTTGTCCTCAGCCGACATGGACTCAGAGTATTCCTTCACCAGATCCCACTGAAGTCTAATTACATGGGCCAAGTAATTCAGCGCCCTTATGAAAAAGGTAGCTGAAGCAAACATCCACTTCCCGATACGATCCATCGTCTGAGACTCCTTATCAGAGGGATGGACCGAGGAACTATCTTGGGCAAGTTCCTTCTTGGTGGCTGCCGCCACCATCATTGCATCTACCGGGGTACCCTTACTCCAAGCTGTCCTATCCACAGGGGGCTAAGAATCCTATCTGGCCTCCTGGGGATTGGCTCTATAGTGTCTGGTTCCTTCCACGTCCTGGTAGTGATGAGGTCAACCAGGGGGTCGGCCGGAGGGGACACCCAAGAGGTAGACGGGCCTGCGTCAAACGCCTCCATGAACACCGACTCTTCCGAGGAAGGTTTTTTTGTCTGACCACCCCCCCTTTTGGCAAAGAATTTCCAAAATGTCTCCAAAGGAGATGTCTTCGGGGGTGACCAGGGGGAACCTTCACCTTCCTCCAAATCGGTGTCCTCTGTGAGGGACTCAGGGGAGTCCAAGTGCCTCCTCTTGCACTTACATTTGTGAGGGACCTCCTCGGTGAGGCTATCCAAGGAGGGCTCACCAACAGGGTCATGTTCTACCAGTGGAACGGGCTGGGGAGTCAACGCAGGCTGTCCCTGGGACTGGACGATGGAAGACAAGCCCAGCTGCATGGGAGTGGGGGCGGATCCCGAAGAAAGAGTAGGGGGTCTCGAACCTCTCGAGAGGACCCTCTCCACCATGTTGAAAGCCAAGGGTGAACCAATCTCTCTGGGCTCCATGGTTAACACCCTCGGATCCAGCGTGGGGATCAGCATCGGAGCCGAAGTGCTCAGACCAAAGAGGGAAGTGTGCTCTGACTGAAACAGAGCTGAAGACACACTGGCCCCCTTGGATCTGATGCATGGTTCTCAGCCCCAAGAGTTCGGATCCAAAAAGGGATCTGACAAACTTGAGGGCATGGCCGGTGTTGAGGTAGCGATAACCATCAGCGCCGACTCCCTGACTCCAAAACTCCTCAGATCCGAAGGCTCCAAAACCCGATAGTGGATTGGAGAAAGAGCTATCGGGACAAAAAGTGGGGCTGAACTCCCCCTCTGAGGGGGGGGGGGCAGCAGCACTCCTATCTGCAGTTGGGTTTGGAGAAAGCAACACATCATCCGGTCCATATCAGCATCGGAGAGGCTACGGGTTGACCTTGAGGAGGCCGCCAAAGCAGACCAGGAGGGCCACCACAATGACCGTGAAGATGATCAGGCCTCCTCTTCAGGTTCCGGGGAGAAGCGTGGAGAATGGAGCCGAGGGGAGGAAGGCCCGGAGACCTTCTGGGATGAGGAGAGCAGCTTGGTAGGTGGGGCCGAGGGGGCTGAGTCGGCCCGCCGCTTGTGGATTCTGTGCCTCTCTTTCTCTCTCTCTCTCTCTCTTTCTCTCTCTCTCTCTCTCTCTCTCTCTTCTCTTTTTTAGAGTCCCTCTCTCCCTGGGAAGAAGTGTGAGGTTGAGTCCCAGCTACGGGAGGGCTACAGCAGGCTGAGCAGCCACGGTCACGGCTGTAGCCACCGAGGGAGAGGAGGAAGAAGCCGACTCCATGGGTAGGAGGCCCACCAGAATCAGCTTATTCCTCCTATTCCTCAGGGCCCGGGGGTTAAAGGTTGCTCAAATCTGGCAGCATGAGGTCAAATGTGGTACCCCCAGGCAGAGGATGCACTGAGTGTGGCCATCCACTGGGGATAGCTTATGGCCACACTCAGTGCACTTACAAAAGATGGCCTTTGGGGCCTCGGCCATAATTTTTAAACAAAAAACACACATACTCCCACACAAACACCTAAGGGAAAGGAGGGGCCTACTAGGATTTAAACTATGAGGGAATGAGGGAGTAAATCTCAGGGATTTAAACTATAAAATTAAACTAACCACACACACTAACAACTGAGAGATTTTAGGCAAAAAACACTTACAAATCGCCTGAAACACTAGGAGCTCAAAAACTTGTGCTTGACAAAGCCACGGCAAACAAGATCTGAGGATTGGAAGGAGGTAGCAGGGTATTATGGGTAAGGGGGAGGAGCTTGGATCTTGGATCTCTAGCTTGGAAAGCTGCCGGCTTGGATCCAGGTCAGATCCAATACCCACAGGTTGATGACCAAATGAAGTTAACTACTTCAGATTTTGTAGTTAAAAGTAAATTTCTGACAAAATCTTTCAAGAAGCAACTGGATTCATGCCATCAGTGACTTCAAGTTGCATACAGATCAGTTCACTGCGTGCTGAGCAATGTTTGTAGTGCTCAAGAGCAAACACTCTTTGTTGTGGAAGGAAGCTGCGGTTTGTAGAACGAAACTCTTGTTTTTTTTTTATTTGTTTATATTTTTAGAACATATCTAGATTGCTGCAAAAGCAGTCCAGATTAAAGAGAAAGCATCAGTGTGATGCCCAGAATTGCATGCAGTTTAACCACACAGTAAATTAGAAGGGGGTTTGGACTGCCATGTCCGTATGCACATACGTTACGTGGACAGCTGGATTGCTACTGACTGGTTCTCACTCTCTTCTTAAAAAAGAGAGCGAGAAACAATCAGTAGCATTAGCACTAAGCACAGTACTGTACTTGTGTGTTATGGAGGATTGGTTAGTGGATACCGTTGGAGTTGGTGAAAGAAAGAAAGTAAAGTAGAAGAGCAACCTTCTTTTTTTTGACTTGCTGCTTGCCTTTTGCCTTGCTCACTAGCAGCTGCAGTCATCAGTAATCAGTCATCACACCGAGTCAAAGAGGAAAAGTAAGAGTTCCTTTCTTCATGGACTGAAGAGATAAACTGAGGTAGGTGCCGGACTCGGCTCTGTACCCTTGTGTTTTTTTCATGTTATTGTCCCATGACTTAACATGCCTTACATGCCTGAGTTCTAAATTTACATGTGATTACAATTTTTATATGTAGTGTTGTATGGATAAAAACTGTAACATGGGTTCAGAAATTGTTAGAAAGGACAGTGTTGCTATAAAATGATGTATAGAAATGTTTCTTCTTAACAGTAAGTATATAAACAACTTACACATTTGAGGAACTAGAATTATATAATCTTATTCTGAAGATTAGTTAATAGTTTATCTAGTTTATTTCACAGACTGCAAGAAGGAATCCCATGGTTGAGAGTCACAACCAGTTAATGTATTGTATTGAATGAAGGATATCGGGAAGAACTCCTGCTGTATTTGGATTGCCAAAGGCAGGTGCAGTTGGTATATGTCTTTAAAATAGTCTGTGCCCTTAACTTAATTTAGAATCCTGTATTTGCATATTTTGATTAACATTTCTATGCACTATTTTTCAGATCAAAGTTGAAGTTAGTAGAGTTGACAGTACTCATTCATTTGTGTACTGTCTGTTAATTTTTGAGTACTGTATACTGCAAAGTGTTGTAAGTTAATTGCAGAAAAGTCATTTTTGTCTTGTATTTACAAATAGTGCAGCTACAGTCTCCAAGAAACTTGGCTAGGACTTGAAAATTGCATATCCAAGAATTCAGTGTAGACTATGTTGTGAGCAGTACATTGAAGCTTGAAAATGTGGTGTGTTTCAGCATGTTGCATGGGAAGAAACTTTGAAGATTGTATAACATCTGAGTTTTGAGGGGGAATGAGTGACAAGATGGAAGTTTTAAAGTTACTGTCAGCTGAGAAAAAAATCTTCTTTAAATCCACCATCTGTTCCTCACAGGGGCATAAGGTCCCACAGACTATTGATGCTTATGTTATCAGATTAATGAACTGAGCCAAAGACTGTGAGTTTGGTGTGATACATAGTTTATTAGTACTAGACAGAATTATATGCAGTAGTGGAGCTGGTCACAACAGGCAGATTATTAATGTTAAACAAAATGATGTGAGAAAACTAAGTGATATTATTTTGTAACAGTTGAAAGACATCACAGAAGAATTACAGTTGCGTTAAGCTGCATGTGAAGTAGAAAGGATGAAAAATGAGTAAACCGGACATGGAAATCACAAACAGCACAATAAATATTTCTTTGATGTAATCCATAAGCTGTGGCTATAAGCCTGAGGATAAAAGATGTCTACTGATCAGTCAAGTGTGTAGGGAGCTGTGGCAAGAGAAATCTTTGTGGTAATTTGAATAAAATGAAGGAAATATTTTTAAAAGTAAACAAAATGTGTACATTTGGAATAGAGTTGTAAATCAAGATCTGTTTATGGGTTCAAGTGTTGAAAGTGTTTGCAGAGTTAACTGTGTGCAAGATTGACACACAGAGTTTGTGATAGGCGTGGTCAGAAGCCTTGGCAGAAAAAGCTCAAAATGTTGTATTTAAACTAGATATTGTGTAAAATTATAATGTAGTGTCTACTCAGAAGTCTGAAAATGTGAATCTGAAAGAGAATAAAGCCATAAGTATGCAAAAAATACTTCCTTATTTAGAGAATTGTGTAAAGCAATAGGTCAGAAATTGTTTATTTGTGAGTATAAGAAAAATACATGATTTAGTTCCAGATGGTGGGGATAGAACCAGACTGCTGCTAAGACAGTCTGGATTAGAAAGACTGCATCCAATAGCAGAGATCCCAGAAGTCTATGCAGTTACAACTGCATAGACTGGAAGGGAATCAGACTGCAACATCTGCAGGCTGGGTAGCAGCTTTGGACTGCTTTGCTCTTGTTGGCTTTTTAGTGTAGGAAAGGACTAGTGCAGATAGATGAACTTTGCAGCAATGGAGCTGGGCTTTTATCAATGGTAGCGTGTGTGTGTGTGTGTGTGTGTGTGTGTGTGTGCGTGTGTGTGCGTGTGTGTGCGTGTGTGTGCGTGTGTGTGTGTGTCTCTGTGTGAAATGCCCCAGTTAAATATACCTGGTGGCTAGAGAGAACTCAGGAAGTATACCTGGTGGCTAGACTGAAACCCTGTATCTTGAGAGCAGGTAGCAAGAGCTTGAATTCCCTACCCACCTCCACTTGTGAAATGTATTTGCTCTTGTGCAATTAAATAATGACAGGCATTTGATTTTCAGACTTCATATTCTTCAGAAAGTCCATGGTAACACAAAACCTTTTATTCTAACAATTTTCTGTTTATAAGATCAATATTTGAAATTTGTCTCTATTTTTGGGGCTGCATTCCCCCATTATTGGCTTTGTCCAGGTTTTTTGTGCTAAAAAGTTGAAAGCTATGGTGAGAACTGATTTCACTGAATATGTTTGGGAGCTGTATTCCCCCATTTTCAGCTTTAAATAGGTATTTTGTGCTAAGAGGTTGAGAGCTATGATGAGAACTGAATTCACTAAACAATAGTCATTTAAGTTTAAGTCAACCTGTCTTTCAAGAAACAGCTGATTTTGCATAGTAGTATGTTGCTTTGACTGTAGTGCACAGGGTCCTGAGTTCAAGACTTGGCAGTGAAATGCATGGTAGTAACTCAACATTTTATTCTAGCAACTCTCCAAGAGTATACAATCAATGTTTAAAATGTGTCCCTAGTTTTTGGACTTTTGTCCCCCCCCCCAGTAAATGTTTGCTTTTTCCAGATTTCTTGTGCTTCAAAGTTGAGAGATACAGTTGAGTGTCGAGTGGATTTTCCAAGGATGCGAGAGCTTGAAGAGAAGTTTAATGCTGCTTATGCTGAGTCTGCTTGTACTGTAAATAGCACAACAGGTAGTATATTTGCTTTTAATGTGGAATGCTGTGCATTCTACTCCCACACTATATAGATGCATTGCCGATACTGTACTGTGTTGTACTTTTAAAGAGGGTGGATGCTGCAGTCCTAAGAATGTCCTCCTTGGAGGAGATACCTAGTAATGATGAACCTGTTATCAGTTTGCCATCCATTCCCTATTGCAATATTACTAGCTTATCATTTTTTTCAATGTAACATAGGCAATTTATTCTTCAATGGCAACAGACAGTTTATTTGTAGATGAAACAATGAAATATAACATTATTTGCTAGCAGCAACCTCTTAATTAGTTACAGATCTCTTTAATGTAGAATTATTTAGGTGATTTTTACTTCTGCAGAAATTGTGCATATTTACTAATACTGGTGGATTGAACAAGTTTGAGTAGACTTTTATGATGGAAATGTTCTGAACTGGGCAGTTTTGTCATTACTGGTGCATGCATTTTGTTTCATTGTTTACTGGAAAAATGTTCAAAACAATAAATTTAAAATGCCTTCTAACAGCTGTCATGTATTATACAAGGAATATAATTTAATACAATCAGGAAGGTGTATCAAAGAACACATATGTTTCCTGTGCAAGGGGCCTGTGATTTGAAAACAGCCCAAAGTTAATCTTTTTCTGCCACTGGCCAAATGTATTTTCTTTGAATGTGGGTGTCAGTGCTGTTTCAATGAATGTGATTTTCAAGGGCAGGAAAGGTTTAATGCTAAGTCTGTTTTCATTGTGAGACTGCATTGCTTTGTTTAACAAATGTCTGTTAATGTCTGTGCTGTTAAAAGGTAAAATAAAACTTTTAAATGAAATCCAAATCATCATAGAAGTAAAGGAGAATGCACATTACGGTGCTTATGATAAATGGGGCAAAATAGGGTGAAGTAATGGGACATTGGAATAGCTCAGTGGGAAGGCCACATTCAACCATGATTTTGTGAGTGGGGGAGGTTGGCAAACTCAGACAGCACTGGCTGAACTTTACCTCTTAACTGTCCAGATTTTTGCAGAATGAATAAATTTTTGCTTCTTATATTTGGTTTGATCCTCATAAAAAATGTGGTTTTCTGGCAAATGATTTAGGAATGAAGTCACTAAATAATGACAGACATCAAGTTTCAGACTTCATACTCTTCAGAAAAATGCATGCTAAAAGCAAGCCTGTTCTGTCAACTAAGTTTATACAAGAGCAATTTTTAATACTGTTTGTATGTTTCCCCCAATATATTTGGCTTTGTTCAGATTTCCTGCATTAAGAGGATGAGAAGTACACTCAAATAAATCACTTTATAGAATTAGGTATATCCAAACCTCTCAACTGTCCCCAATTTTGGCTCAAAATGATGCTCTCCCCCTAGTAATCCCTACGCAAAATGGCAAATTTGAAAGAAAACATGGAGGGTTTACAGTTAATAAATAATTGCAATGATCAGAGTTATAGATTACTTTTAATCTCAGAAATGTATGTAGATTATATTGTCAGCTGCACAAGTTAACAGTACTAATGTTCCCAGCTGTATTGTATGGGTATTTTATATTTTTGCATCACATATTTGGTCTATTTTTTATAACATTGTGGTTTTCTGACAAATTAGTGGCAAATCATTAAAGATTGAAGTTAGAAAATAATGACAGACATTTGAGTATTGGGTTTCATACCCTTCACAAAATTCATACTAATGGAAGACCTACTATTCTATTCTCTTTCTAAGTTTATAAGAGCAATATTTTAAAATTGTCCTTATTATTGGGCCTTTGTCCCACTTCTGTTTATGGCTTTGTCCAGATTTCTTGGTCTGAGGCAGAGAGGTATGACAAATATGACAAATGAGTCAGGGCCATCACCGTTAGCCAGAGACATTTCAAATTGTGACATACTTGTTGCACCCCACTTCCCCATGTAGTGACTCTGGATGTGCCCACACAAGGCAAGGAGCAGTTATGCAGTGTAAGTGTGCAGAGTATCCCCCCCATCCAAGGTAGACACAAGTACTACACTGGCTTTTCGTCTGTCCTTGATTTTGCAAGATGTTTTGGTTTTCTGTCATTTTTATACTGTGGAGTTATGCTTCTTATTCAGAAAATGCATGTTGCTGCAGTGCCTGTTGCTCTGTGTTTAAGTAGCAATGCTTTAATGACCATCAGGTAAGCTTGTCTGGGACTGTAAGATGCAACTAAGCTTTAATAAGCATGCTGTTAAAGAATTACCAACATTGAAAGCCTTTTTGTTGTTGCCATGCAGAAGATATTTACATAACTAGATAGCGTCTAAGCCTTAGGTATTGAAATGAATATGACAGTATTTGTAATAAAGGACAGGATTACAGTATTTTCAGAAGCTCATTACATTTGTTGGAGACTTGCAGTCATCTTTGCAGGCTTTTACCGTAAACTAAACAGAATGCCAGTCTGTCATGTGTGGTCCATAACCTGTGCAGCAATCCTTTAACCAATTTATCTTGAGCTTGTTTCTTGTCTGTTGTTCATTTTTTACTTTGATCATGTGTTCCCCATGAAACAAGTAGATAGTTGTTGTCAGGCAGCAGGTCTTTTTTGGATAAGATATATTTTTACAAGTGGGGGTATCACAGAGATTGCTACTTTCAGCATGTTACTTGGTACTTTTATAAAGCTGAATATAAATTATAATTAGAACTGCAGTGCAAGGAGGAGTGGTTTGAGTTGAGTGCTGCTTGTTTTTATTATACTTGATTTTGACTGTCATTCCAGTAATGTATTATTTTTTCATGCTTCACAACCTTTTTGTTTCCATCTAGATATTGAGTAAGCTGTCCTGTAGCCAATGCATTGGGATATTTTTTTTCTTCTACAATTCATTTTGTCTTGATTAGACTCTCATAATGACCATTTGGCAGTGGCACCCAGGGCAGCATATTTAATTAAAGTCCCAGTTTTTGCGGGTTTAGCATAGCCCCAACCCTTTCTAATTTGACACACCCCTTACCAATGGCCCCACCCATTCAGCTGTCTCCTGGAGTCCCCCTTTTATTTGAAGTAACCAGCTGCCACTGAAATGATAACCTGTTTTTTAAATGCAACCTCATTATGATTAATAAAATTGATACATCTATAGCTTCAACCATACTCATTGTTCTTTGTCATGATTAACCAATGTAATGATAACTACATACAAAGGAAGAGAGAGAGAGAGAGAGAGAGAGAGAGAGGCAGACCCTCTTTAGTCAAGACTTGGGTAAAAATGACAAAATAAATGAAACCGACTTGGACAACCTAGGCATGCCATTCAAGTGTCAGGGGGTTGATAAGGTAAACAGAAACTGGGTAACAAAAGAAAATATATGCAAACATGGCCAGAATGTTTAATGCCTACTCAGGCAGTAACTGGTCAGCATTATAGGCATGTGGATAATGGATCTGTGAGGCAAGAAGACTAACCAAGCTGAGCCACCTAATACAAAGATAATCTCTTAACACTGTCAAATGCCCCACTGCTATCAAAATGTAAATATCTGGTATCTGTTTCACATACACGCACACACTCAAACATTCACATGCATCCACATACACACATCATGTACATAAATATGTATGCTCATTCAAAAACAAAACATTATTTGGAAATATATCAGGAAATAGGAGTTTGTATTCCTGTAGGCAAATGTCTCTCCTAAGTAATATTATTTCTTTGTCACAATGGCAAGCTATTCTTCCAGAGAGTTCTTGTAACATTTATTTCAAGCTTTTTTTTTTGCTCATATGAATTCTCCAACAGTAATAGAGGAAGGAAGGAAAGCACCCTGTAGTGAAAGGCCAGATCCTCATTGCACAAACAAATTCCAACTGCACTGAGAATTCCTTTGCATATAGATTATTTCCATTGCACTCTGATTTAGTAGGACTGCAGAATTAACTTTTAACCCTCTCTCAGCCTGTAGTTAAATCAGTTAATATCTACTATTTTAACGGTAAGTGTATTCTTCTTGATCATAATTCAAAGCAAAAACTCCCATAAAAAGTCATCCCATGGAGAAAAAACAGTGCTATATACAAAGATGCAGCTCCCATTTTCTGTGCCCCAGTGCCCTTCATCGAAGTATATAAACGTCTGCTCTATACTTTTTGTGATGGTTCATGAGACAGATAACAGACCCTTAACTGCGGTCTGGTTATGTGACACAAATAACTGATGGTCGTACCTAAAGTGGACTAAACCCTTTTCTTCCCTGACCTTTCTATGAGTCCATTGACTTGGGATGTTGGAAAAGTGTCATGGTTGGATATTTTTTTTGAGTTTACAGAAGGTTCTACAAAGTCTTGTAGGATTATCAAATTCAACGAATTTAGATAATTGGACTGATTAATTTCCTCCTTCATAACTCCCAATTTAAGCATATGTCTCACTAATTCACAAATTACCTCTGTATGGAACTCTGGTTCTCCATATTATTTTAGGTTCACCTTGTCCCCTGGGAAAGTTTGCATTTGATGTTAATTTAAGTTTTTTTTTTTAAAGCCGAAAACAAAAAGCACAGGAGCAGACCAGGGCTGACCAAATATGTCCACATATACGAAAGTCACCAGCAACAGTTCCAAAGATCCAGATACCAACACAAAAAGTGGAACACATCCAAATTGTTTATTGTAAAATGAATAGGTAACCGCTTTCACCTGATTGGGCTTCCTCAGACCATAATACATTTGTAATCAAGAAGCAATCAATATATACTCCCTTGATTCATTAATTATGACATAATTTCCTTTCAAATAAATTCAAAACGCATATCCATGTTAAAAAACAGTATATACTTGTCAAAGTAGTAAAAAATAAGATTTAGAAACTAAATGCTTGCTAAATTTAAGCACAAATCCAACCTAACCCTTTTAAACCAGAGATATTAAACAAGGAAGACCATTAAAAACATTGTACTGATTAAAATAATACTATAATAGTCAGCAAATACAAATTAAAACATTTTTATTTAAAAACATATTAATTATACTGAAATTTAAGTATATTAATATTAATTGCACCTATAAAAATATGTATCTAATATTTAACTTTCTATGCTACATAGGACAACTTCAGTGAACGGTCAGTAGTCAGCAGAATATACTGGTAAGTATAATTTGATTTTACTAATAGACCTAAAAGTTCCAGGGCTATCCACTTGAATGGAATTGCACAGGTATCAATGGATGTCTGAACCCAGGATATGGTGCATTCTTTTGACATTGTGGGTATACTGCACAGTGACTTACAATGTCTTTTATTACAGTAGGGTAACAATATCTAGTTAAAATTCCATTTTTAGTTCATGGATTCATTGGTTAATACTGTGCTATTCATCCATTAGACCATTAGTAGTCTAGACACAATATCTCATATCAAAGGTACACACTAGCATAACTTAATTATACCTACTTTTGACTCTTTTCAATGATGGCTTGATGGAACAGACCCAGGGTGCCTTTACTATTGCCTCTTCATTTATCCAGGTTATTCTTAAAGATGGTCAGTAAGCTATTTTGCTTTTCATCCACATGAAATCTTTTCCATAAAAAGGGATTCTCTGTGATATATATCTTTCTTATCATTGGAAGTTAAGGCCTTCTGAGTGGCTTTTTAAGGTGTTGATTTTGAAGATGTGCAGGAGGTAACAAGGAAATGTATCTTTCATGACTCTATAGGTTACACAGACGTCATCTCTCAAGAGTCTGGGAAACTGAAAAAAGGTAGAGCACTTTAAGGCAGTTTTGTAGCTCAAGAAAGACATGACCTTGATTATCTCAGTGAGGAAGTGGTGCCATGTTACTGAGTCATATGCATAGAAATATTCTTACCAAAGGTGCTATTACAGTCTATTACAGGCCTGATGAGGGAAGTGTAGAGAGGAATGATAACTTCCTTTGGTTTGGAAGAAACACCCCTGGTGATTAATCTAGATAGGCAAAAGGATTTCCTAACAGTAATGGATAGTGGTGATCAAAGGATCGTTCTTTCTTAATAATGTGCTCAGGTCACTGATGGCTGAATCAGCTTTAAAATTGTGTCACTTATATGGTAGGTACATAAGAGCCCAATTTTGCCAAGGGACACAGTGCTACATTTCCCAGACTTTAGTTTTAAATCATGGTCCAGTGACCACTTATTGATATTTGTGTTAGTCTCACCCTAAAATGTGGGAAGTCAGATGGGGAGTTAATGACAGCCACAAATTTACAGTCATCTACAAACTTTGTCAGCCATAGGCTTTTGATGCAGCATTGTCATCGGAGAAGTGAATACCAAAGAGAAGCAACCCTAGGAATGATCCTGGGAGGGTTGCACCACTAGTAAATACTCTTCAAAAAAGGACATGCCTCCCACACTAACAGATTAAGATCAGATTTAGATTCACCACCGAGGCTTGAGTGTTTGTTTCTCTCTTAAATGAATCAAACAATGATGTAAAAAGGATAAAAAATGGACGTCCCTTCACAAATGATAAGCGCTTTCAAGTAATCTTCTTCAGATAGTTAAGAATCTAGGGACTGATATACCATATATAGTCAGTATAATTAGAATAAACTATCCACAGATGTAGCAAGGATTCCATTCTGTTTAATACCATTTGACCAATAGTATACTTTAGAAAGCGGGACACACCTCTCAGTTCATCAAATAAAAGGTCTGAATAGCAAACACACCTTCTTTCTTAGCCAATCCTATTCCATCTAGCCTTTAGAATCGGTCTAAGTGGGACTATGAGATATAGACCTGACGGATGATCCGCCTGTAAGTTAACTTTCCACTTCACTTCCCATTGTTCTGTTACATTAGTGATGTCTCCCTTCCTTTGGGTGACATAAATCACCTCTAATAGTTTAAACACAAAAGAATGTGTGACATTTTGTGTAATATGAGTTGCCAAGGCTTTATATTTGTCCTTATTACGTATATCACAGACATGTCTCTGAATCCTTTGTTTGAACATTTGATTGGTTTTACCAACATAAAAGGCGAAGCAGGATGTGCAAGTAGCTAAACAGACAATATTAGGTGTAGTGCATGTGGCAGTACAATTACTTCTATGAATATATAACCTGTGGTGGGATGAATAAACTCACTTTTGCAGTCAATAAGATGAAAAATTGTACATTTACCACAAGCCATGGTACCTTTTTGTGTAAAATTCGGTATTCTTGTGAAGCCATCTTTATTGCAAAGTAACATTTTTAAGTTTTTCTTGTTTTTAAAGGTAAAGCTTGGAGTGTCTCCCACTATTTCACGAAGTTTCACATCCTGTGTTAGTATCGGCCAATACTTCCTAATTATACTATTGATTTCCTTATTGTCAGTTGCATAAGTAAGAAGAATTCTTGTTTTCTCGAATCCCTTTTGTGAAGTCAGATTTGTATTCTCAGTATCAGATCTATAATAAGGTATTCTTTTACCTCTCCTTATTTTGTGCTTGTCTTCCATAGATAGATGTAAATCTTGGTTTGAATAGCCTCTTCGCTGCAGAAATTCATTCAGTTTATTAGATGTTCTTCGTGTTTCACTGTTGCAGTCATTACATATGGGTTATCTGCTTGCAGGAAGCCCTCAGTCGGCCTGATTAACAAAGTCTTGGGTCCTGCGTCAGTTGCTGTCCCTCCTTCCATGACGTCAGGTCGTCAGGGATATAAAACATGCAGATGACACAATTACATCAGTCTTTCTTGCCGTGCAATGCCCAAAGCAGAAGCAGTTCGCAAGTGCCGGTCGGCCGACTCCTGAAATTTTCGTTTTCGAGTTTCAGAACCGAAGTCTTCAACTAAAGCTAAGTACCCCATTGGGGAAACTTTTTCTTGCTCCTTACTGATGTCAGTAAAAAGTTAATAATTGCATTACTTGTGGAAAGCAAATACCTCATAAAGATTTTCATTCGTACTGTATTCCTTGCCTAGGCCCTGACCACAACGTACCTTGCTGTCAGTTTTGTGCTTTATTTAATCAGCACACTATCCATCATTGCTACATTTTCACTTCTAAATATTTTAGTTCTCAGTTTAATTATCCAGAAATGTTGTCGTTTAGCCATCCGACTACCGGGATTCCAAAAAAAAATGCAAAGATAAAGACAGAGACAAGCTGCTGAGGTCCAAAACTGCCGA
The DNA here is from genome assembly GCF_019279795.1 of Protopterus annectens. Lineage (NCBI taxonomy): Eukaryota > Metazoa > Chordata > Ceratodontiformes > Protopteridae > Protopterus > Protopterus annectens. Next base: position 1,966,321,812 of record NC_056733.1, read on the forward strand.
CGATGCTTCACCTAAGCCAGTCGCCAGTTCACCAGTACTCAGTGAGGTGCTTTTGCAGCCCCTGATAACCACTACTTTTGACTCACAGGCCTCTATTGAGACCCATTCGGAGTCCGGTATGCTGTGAGATGCTTCAACTTTGGAACCCACGGATGTCTCTACTTTGGATGGGTCCAAAGCCACTGTGCAGGCACCGGCTTCTGAGGGTGTATTCAGACCTATGGACTTGCATATTAAACCAACACCTCCTTCTTCTCTTAGGCCTAAATCTCAAACCATGCTTAAAAAACGATGCCCAGGCCACATGCTCAGGTCTCTATGCCCAAAAAAACAAATGATAAGAATGGCTGAAGATCTAATAACTCTAATCAGGGGTAGCCAACCCCCCCCCCCTTTCTAAGAGGACTAGGACTGAAGTGATTTATGAATCTTCTAACCAGGATTCTGTTTTTTTTTTTTAATTCTTCTGATGATCTGGATTTGCCCTTATCTACGTATGAGGATTCTGATGCAGAGGACTCCATTCCCTCTGCTTCACCTCCAGAAGATTTTTCTTTTGGGAAAACCCTACATACTCTAAGGGAGCATTTCCATTGGGAAAGCCAGAATTTTTCTGATTCAAAAAAGGGGCTTATTGATTTCTTACTCCTACCTCAGGATAGGCCTTTAGCTATTCCTCCTGTACTAGGCATTGTTGATGATGCTTTTTCAGAATCTAGTTTGGCCCCTGATTCCTTGCCTCCTGCTCCCAGAAAACCAGACAGATACTACAGGGTCCCTGAGTCACACAAGTTCCTTTTTAAAAATCCTATTGCGGATCCAGAGACTATTTCACAGGGGCCCAAGGGCATTAAGGTTTCTACTGCTAAAAATCCTACCCCTTCTGATAGAGACTCCAGGGCCCTGGATAGATGGGGTAAGAAGGTCTACTCTTCTGCAACCTTGGCCATTAAGGCTTTAAACTTCCAGTTTCATATGTTAAAGTATCAGCAAAATGTTATTAGATTGCTTAAACAGAAAATTATGTTGATTTCTGACTGTGTGGAAAATAAAGAATTACAGGATTTAATGCATTCTGCTGAACAAGTTGGAAAACATACTTTTCAATGTGGTTTTGATTCAATAGAGGCCTCTTGCCAGGCCACTGTTACTGGGTCTGTGCTCAGAAGGCATGCTTGGCTTAAGGAACAATCTTTGCCAGATTACGTTAAAGCTAAATTGTTGGATGCTCCCTTAAATCAGGACCGCCTGTTTGGCAACAAGGCTGAGGAAGTTCTTAAAAAGATGGAAGATAAAGCTAAATCTATGCAAACTTTTAAAAGTTTCTTCCAAGCTCAGCCTCCTAGATTTAGTAGGCACTGGCCCTCTAAGAATTGGTCCTTTCCAGCCCCTTCCAACTCTTCTCAAGCCAAACCCAGACACAGCAAAAACCCCAGGTTTCAGTCCCAGGGGACACACAGGACAAAGCAGTGGGGGGGCTCCACTTCCAAGTCTGGGAGTAATAAGACTCCCCCCTATGGTTAACTGTCTCAATGACTTCCTTTTAAAATTTCCAAGCACTTATCAACTGACTGCCTCTTTGGGGGGAAAGATTGCTCTTCATGCAAAGAACTGGGAACTCATTACCCAGGACAAATCGGTTTAAAATAGTGTCCCAGGGATATAGATTTCACTTCCACCCATTGCCAACACCAAGCTGGTGGCTGGACCTACCCCAAAATCAGTGGGCAGAGGCCCAAAAAACAAGTACTGTCTCTCTTAAGCATGGGGGCTATTCAACTGGTACCAGAAGAGGAAAAGGGACAAGGTTTCTACTCAAAACTTTTCCTGGTACCCAGAAAAGACAATTCATGGCGTCCTATCCTGGACCTGTCTACTCTAAACACCTTTTTGGAGATTCCAAAATTCGAGATGCTGACTCTTCACCAATTACTTCCTATGCTAGGCAAAGATGCCTGGTTGGCAACACTAGATTTAAAAGAAGCATACCTGCACATCCCAATCAGGGAATCTTGCAGAAGATACCTATGCTTCAAAGCAGGCTACATGCACTGTCAGTTCTCTGCACTACTGCACCATGAGTATTCACAAAGTGCCTAGCTCCAGTTATTGCATTTTGCAGGCAAATAAATATTCAAATATACCCATACCTGGATGATTGTCTAATTCAGGCAGAAAGCGAGGACATACTTTTTAATCATCTGGCCTTTGTACAAAGGGTTCTAACTTGTCTGGGGTACACCATAAACGAAAAGAAATCACACCTGGTACCCTGTCAACAAATTATATTCCTGGGAGCAAGCTTGAATACAACTTCCCAGATGGCCTACCTCACGCCAGAGAAACAAATTCATTTGACAACCTACTTCAAAAAAGTGGCCACAAAAATCCTGCTATCTGCAAGACTAATACTGCAAGCCTTGGGGTTCATGGCCTCCTGCATTCTTCCAATTCCATATGCAAGACTGCATATGAGGAAACTACGGTGGTATCTAAAAAGCCTATGGTGTCAACATTCTCATGATCTAGAAACAATGATTCCTATCATACCTTGCCTACGCCAAGAGTTCCTTTGGTGGGCAGAGGCCTGCCACCAAAACAAATGACTACTTTTCACACTGCCCCCTGCCACCCAAACCCTAACAACAGACACATCAGACTATGCATGGGGGGCTCACCTGGCAGGGAAGTGCATTCAAGGTAAGTGGAACCAAGTCAAATGCACAGCAGCACCCAATTTACCTCAGATTTTACAATACTTAACTGAGATGCTTCACAAGGGCCTGTCTTTTTCCTCCATCAAAATTCACGCCTCAGCCATTTCAGCTCATTATAACACAGAACCTCCCCTCTTCTCTCATCCACTGCTCAAGCAGTTCCTCAAAGGGTCAAAAAATTTGAGACCACCAAGGAGAGCTCCAACCCCATCTTGGGACCTTAACTTTGTTTTGGAGAAACTCACTCTACCTCCTTTCAAGCCAGCTGCTACTGCAGACTTAAAATTTCTTTCTTGGAAAACAGCTTTCCTTTTTGCAATCACTTCAGCAAGAACGGTATCTGAATTACAGGCCCTTATAGCAGTGGAGCCTTACATCATCTTTCATGTGGACAGGGTGTCCCTCAGAACCAATCATAGGTTCATAGGTAAGTACTAGGCTATCTGCCCAAGGGCATTTATAAGCCTAGCCAGAGTGTGCTGGCTTTCACCTCCCTTTTAAATTAGTTTCCTGGGCTTCTGTCTAGCAGGGCCATGGAAGTGATCCCAGGGGTAAATTTATGATTTCCCATCCACTCGTCGATTTCTCTTGAAGAGAGTCAGAGAGGGGCTTTGCCTAACATTCTTCATGCCCAAGGTGGTATCCAGTGTGGCTCTTAATCAGTTCATTCATTTGCCAACCTTCTTTCCCAATCCACAGAACAAAGGGAAATGGATACTGCATTCTTTAGATGTGCACAGACAACTCAGACTCTACTTGGACAGGACTAAACCTCAAAGGAAAACTGAACAACTGCTGGTGGCATTTGCTGCAAGGGCAGAGGGGAAGGCTATTTCAAAGCAAACCATTTCTAAATGGATAGGCCATTGCATTCATTTCTGCTATAAGCACCACGGAAAACCTACCCCACAGGGGGTCAGACCTCACTCCACCAGGGCTGCATCTAACTCTACAGCCTTTTTCAGAGGAGTCCCTACCAGGGGCATCCTAGAAGCTGTTACCTGGAGTTATGTACATACTTTCACCAAGCATTATCATTTGCCAACTTTCTCTAAATCCAGAGCTGGCTTTGCCACTGCAGTCTTGCAGGGCCTTATAGCTGGCCCTAATGCTATCTAATTTCCTCCTCCCAGCCATAGCTTTGGGAATCTACCCAAATGTAATGACTGCAACAGTGAAACACAAAGAACATAGTACAGTTGTGTACACTTACCATAAATGTAGATGTTTGAGTGTATTCACTGTTGCAGTCCTGGTTACCGTCCCTCCAGCCCCCTAACGTCTTTTGGTTATAACTCTACTTTCCTTTACTAGGCTTAAAAGCTTTTTGATGTATTTGCTTTTTTGTTGGAGGTATATCATTGTATTTCTATAGTTAATTGCTTCCCATTAGGGAGGCACCTGACATCTGGGGCAAGAAAAACTGATGTAATGGCATCGGTTGCATGTTTTATACCCCTGATGACCTGACATCATGGAAGAAGGGATAGCAATCGATGCAGGACCTAAGACTTTGTTAATCAGGGCGACTGGGGGCTACCTGCAGCAGATAATCCAAATGTAATGACTGCAACAGTGAATACACTCGCACATCTACATTTATGGTAAGTGTCCACAACTGTACTTTTCTTTATTAAACACCTCTTCCTGAGTGCATACTCCAGAAGTACGAGTGACTTCATTATGCAATATGTTTTTTGTTACATGGCGAGGATGCATACTATTTTTGTGGAGATAATGGTTTCTCCAAGTTGTTTTTCTAAAAATGCTTGTTTCTATGGTACCATTTTCAATTAAATAGATGTTAACATCTAGAAACTCAACATGTGTCTGGGACCACTGGCCAGTAAAAGTTAAAAAGTTGGTAGTCTGGTTCATATATCTCAATAAGTTCGTTAGCTTTCTTCACCTTGCCATAACATAAACAGGTCATCCACAAAACGTCCATAAAATGAAATATTATTTCTCCATGGATTTTTGTTCATAGAAAATCATCTGAGTTTCCCATTCATTAAGTACAAGATTAGAGTATGTATTCGCACAGGGGGTGCCCATTGCTCCCCCCCATTTCTGCCAATATAACTCATCTCCATACAAAAATATATTCGTCCCAAGTATCAGGTCAAGTAGCTCACACACTTGATAAGCTTTGTGGTCAGATATCTCTTGTGTCACTATGGATCCAATAGCTTCAATCCCATAATCATTTAGGATTGAGGTAAAAAGTCTATTTATGTCCATAGTGACCAGCCAAAGGCTGGATGTCTCTGTCACTGTATTCATGGTTCTTTGTAATTTAGTTAAAAAATCATCGGTGTCTCGCAAAATCGTGTTGAATTTCAATAATAGGTTTTTTAACTCTGATTCCACATACATGGATAAAGTTTCTGTTATCCATCCTTGGCCTGCCACAATAGGTCGTAATGGTGGGTTAGATAAACTCTTATGTATTTTTGGGAGCCCGCTTATGGTTGGAATCTTAGGGTAAGATGTATCAAAAAAATGCATTAATGCTTGACTAATAGTATTATCCAGTAACATCTCTTGTAAATTAATATGGACCCTTTTCACCAGCTTGTCAAGTTTCACATGACTTATCCTCTCATAGGTTTTCTCATCCACTAGCATTCTTGTCATCTCATTGCTGTACCATATAGAATCTAAAACCACAATCGCAACCCCTTTGTCAGCAGGTTTCAAAACAATATTAGTGTCTTTCTGAAGTTTCAAGAGTGCCTCTTTTTCTTCTTTAGTTATATTTGAATAAGTTTTCATCTGATGTTTGCCTTGTCGAATCTCTTGTACTTCGTCCTCACACGTGTATGAATAGCTCCACAGTAGGGTGATTAGTTGGAAAAAAAGGCACTTGGTTTCTTTAGCGTATTGGTCTCGCTCCTTTTGTTGCCATAAATGCTCTTTAATGTAACATTCTGGCCAAAGCATTTTAATTCAATCACAAACTCACTTAAATCTGATGAAAATGATGGTATAAAAGATAAGCCTTTTTCCAATAAACAGACTTGTTCTTTATCCAGGTCTATTTGTGATAAATTCACCACTAAAGATTCTCTTCCATTTAAATGAATTTCTTTCTTTTCCTGTCCTGACTCACATCTCTTGATTGTCTCTTTTAATTCTGCTTCAAAAAATCTGGCAATTTTTGTGTAACTGTAGTGTATGAACTACTTACTTTAGGTCTGGTACCTGTTTCTTTGTGACTGCACATTTCTTTTGATGGTAAATTAATGGAATCCATGCTTCCTGGTCTTATTTCATTAGGTTGTGCTGTTGTATTATTATCCACTAAGTCCGTGGTTGTTGGAAGTGTAGGGAAATCTAAATTACTTGTAGTTGCCTTTAAACTCTGTAATCTGCTGTGCTTATTTATATTTTTATTTTGCATCTGTTGTTTGTTACTCTCTGGGAATATGCCTTCCCTCGGCCATTCAAAAACAAGTCCTTGCTGGAAGTATGCTACATCTCTAGCAAGTTTACGTATTTTCTGTTCTTTCAAATTTGAATCATAAATATTAAGATTAAACTGTAACTTTTCAACTTTCCTTAAATCCATCTCAGTAAGTTCTAAACGTTCACATTCCATCTGTTTTTGCCTTAGTTGTTTTGTAAGCTCTTCTTCTTCCGGTTTAAAAAAATCAAAAACAAAAGCTTCATATACCTGAAGCTAGTTTCCAGGTTAATTTCTTGTCATTTTGCTAGCAAGTCAGGAAATTGGTTGCCATAGGAAGGCATACACTTTACTCTCATACCTCATGGTATTACTTGATTGTGTAAACTAGCTTCCAAATGGAAGCGTTGCCATGTCAATCTCTTCAATCAGAAAGCTGCCGTTTCCACTTCTTTCAAAATTTGTTCAAAGTTCTCATTACCAACAATATCTTCCTGTAGATTAACATATTCTCTTCTAAAATGAATCTTAAGAAGTGGATTACCTTCTCCTTCAGAGGAATCCAACAGTCCGGTACTGATTTTTAAGACACGGATATTACGCCCTCTTAGGTCTTCAGTAACTCCCATATCTTCTGCCATGTGTAGCGAATAAGAAGGTTCAAAAAGTAACAAGTAGAAGAACAAATCCCTGTTCACTACCAAAGGTGAATCATAAACAAAATAAAACAAGAATAAGATCAGATTTAGATTCACCACCAAGGCCTGAGTGTTTGTTTCTCTCTTTAATGAATCAAGCAACGATGTAAAAAGGATACAAAATGGACGTCCCTTCACAAACAATAAGCACTTTTGAGTAATCTTCTTCAGATCATTAAGAATCTAGGGACTGCTATACCATATATAGTCAGTATAATTAGAATAAACTATCCACAGATGTAGCAAGGATTCCATTCCATTTATTACCATTTGACCAATAGTATACTTTAGAAAGGGGGACACAACAATCAAATGTTCAAACAAAGGATTCAGAGACATGGCCATGATATAAGTAATAAGGACAAACATAAAGCCTTGGCAACTCATATTACACAGAATGTCACACATTCTTTTGTGTTTAAAGTATTAGAGGTGATTTATGTCACCCAAAAAAGGGAGACATCACAAATCTAACAGAACATTGGGAAGAGAAGTGAATAGTTAACTTACAGGTGGATTGTCCACCGGGTCTAAATCTCATAGTCCCACTTAGACCGATTCTAAAGCCTAGAAGGAATAGGATTGGCTAAGAAAGAAGGTGCATTTGCTATTGAAACCTTCCATTTGATGAACCAAGAGGTGTGTCCCCCTTTCTAAAGTATACTATTGGTCAAATGGTAATAAACAGAATGGAATCCTTGCTACATCTGTGGATAGTTTATTCTAATTATACTGACTATATATGGTATAGCATTCCCTAGATTCTTAATGATCTGAAGAAGATTACTTGAAAGCACTTATTGTTTGTGAAGGGACATCCATTTTTTATCCTTTTTACATAATTGTTTGATTCATTAAAGAGAGGAACGAACACTCAGGTCTTGGGGGTGAGTCTAAATCTGACCTTATTCTTGTTTTATTTTGTTTATGATTCACCTTTGGTAGCGAACAGGTATTTGTTCTTCTACACTAACAGATTAGTTTCTGTTAGCCAGTGCTATCTTGTGTGTAACACAAAGTTTATATTTTGTTTGGTTACCTTATTGATAAGATGCCAAATTGTGGGATGCTATCAAAGGCCTTGGCCACATCCAGATAGGCAGTGTGAACTGAATTGCCCTGGTATAATGCAATGACATGTTCATAGAAGCTGATCAGGTTCAGGAGGCTGGATCTACCTTTAGCAAATGCAGACTGGCTTGGATCAAGGTCTTATTGACTCCCTATGTCCTTGTTAATATTTATGCAGTTGGTTTATTCAACATTTGGCAGTGACAATAGCATCCATTGCTCTGTGGAAGAGAAGGCATCTTGAGTAAGTTTGAAATAAGTTTCATAATTATACATTTCATTGCTTTGCAGACAGGGCTGGTGAGGTTTAGAGGTCTATAGTTTCTTGGCTCAGGAGTAGATCCCCTTTGTGGAGAAGGATGACTGCAACAGTTCTCCATTCCTCTGGCATAAGTCAAGTAGGGCAGCTGAGGTTGAATAGGCTTAGTAGCAAGTCTACCAGAGAGTGGCTGGTGTTGATAAGAATCCAACCTAACATCCATGTCAAACAGAGTACCTCATTAACCCTTTTAAATGCAACCTGGATAACTGGATGGAGAACCGAAAATACACCCCTGGGATTCCACCTGCATCCTTGATGGACAGGGGCATCAGGTGCTGACTTGTTGGAACATGGGCTAAATTCTTGGCTAGGCTTGTAAGGGTCTCAGGACCAATAGCCTAGTAAGTTCCTATGATCCTATAATCTTATCAGAACTCACGGAGAAAGTGATTTTGGCTATGGTAAGAGTGTTCACAACTTGCTCAGAGGTGATTAGGGAGGTGGTATGGGTCTGCTAATAACATGGGGATAGTTAGGGGAGATAGAGGAGTAACATTTGAAATGAATATGTCTGGTAATATGTTGGCTTTCTCCCCAGAAAATGATTAAGTGTTCTTATTATGTATTACTTCAGGCTCTGTGGCTATTCTTAGCAGAAGTAGCAATTGTCAAATCATAGTTACTTCTGAAGGATTTGATTTTGTTTCGGAGTTTGTTGTTTATCTTTCTCAGTTCAGTTGTAGATGATGGGGTATTAAATTTGTTTTTATGTGCTAAAAAAATCTTATTCTTATTACACAGCTTGTTTATACACCACAGGGGTTTACTCCTGAATCTAGCACTGTATTTATCTTTTCGGGACAGATGCCTACTTTCTGTTTGCCAAAGAAATTACTCACAAATTTGGCAGTATGCAAGATGGGGTTATCAGAATGTGTAGGGCTCTTAAATTTTACCAGGTTATCAGGCAGCTATATCAGATTTGCCATAGAGCATTCTCTAAAGACACAGGTTTTGTGGTAAGCTGAAAGTTACCCTCACAGTGAGTGTTATCAAATGCTGTTCAGATTTGTCCATTGACATGGTAACTGCAGTTGTTAAACACACAGTGAAAATATTTGTGAGCACCAAGTCAAACAAACACTGTGCCATGTTGTTTGAAGCTTAACTGCATTTCTTTCTATAGTTAAGACAAATCAGTCTTTGTTGCTACATGCTTGGGTTAAAAAAGGCAGCTCAGCATTAAATAATATTCTCACAATAAAACTAAAAATGATATTTTATATGGAAAATATTTTCATGTAAAAGCAGGATGTCAGCAGCTTTTTAGCTGTTTAATATTCTTCTAATATTCACTAAACTACATAATATATTTTATGTTGTAGTAAATTCTGAACCTGGCAACACTTTGACTTGCTGTAAAGACTTTAATAATATGATTTGTTGATTTTTTTTTATGAAAAGTCATATACCCAATGATTTTATTTTTTAAGTCCTGTAATTAGTATAGATTTTATAAAATTATCTCAATGAAAATACTTGTGGCAATGTGCTTCAAGAAAGCACTAGTGGCAACATATTTTAGACTTATGAAGATTCTTTTGTTAGCTATATTTTTAAAAATGTAAATAATTAGGCAGGTATCTCTTATTTGCTATCTTAATTGTTCATATTATAAATATTATAAATATTATAAATATTCATATTATAAATACTTGAAAATTGGCATTTGTGTTACAATGGATTTGTTTTCTGCAATATATACTCATGATATATATATATATATATATATATATATATATATATATATATATATATATATATATATATATATATATATATATCTGCAACCTAAACCTAAATCTGAAATGGTTGGGCAGATTGTTGTAAACAAAACTAATAAAGCAAAAACCAACAGTCGCTCATGCCACTAAAAATGTTAAAAATGTGATTATTGGATAAATGATTAAAAAGATCATAAAAAAGCTCATGGAATGTCAGCTTTATATCTGTGGTGGGTCTGTGGAATCCAGCAATGCTGTGTATCCTCTATCGATACGAAGGCACACCCAGCTGAAACAATAAACAGCCACCAAACAGTTCACTCGGTAAGGTATCGACATAAAAGAGCGAAGGCGAAAATCCATAATGTAAAAAGTAATTCAAAAACGTAATATTTGTTAGCACTTTCTTACACTTAATCTGCTGTGCACTTCCTCAGAATGAGTTTAACTATACAGCCCTTCAGTTTAAAACCATTTGTTAAAGGACTTCACAACCACCTTGCTTACTTTCTTAAAGGTACAACACTGGTCTCTTGTCTAAAGCTCCTAATACAATGAATTTTATTTATGTATTTATTTGTTTATTTATTTATTGAACATTTGTCGACTGTGAAAGTCCAACTAGGACAGTGCCTATTTTCTGCAGACGCCTGAAGAGAAACACTCCAGACGCATGTCTTTGGAATGTGAGAGGAAACCAGAGTGACAGAGGAAACCCACGCAAATGCAGGGAGGACATGCAGACTCTGCACAGAAGGCATTCATAAACAAACAGGATCAGTGCTTTCGGCTATGCCTTCATCAGATCCTGTTCACACTAAAACACCTCACTTTTTTATATTGTTGCTAATCCAATTAAGTCAAGTAATCTCCTGAGCTTCCTGCTTTTCAGTATAGGTTTTAAAGGCACCACTCCATTAAGATCAGGGCTCCTCTCTGCCTGTAAATCAGCTATCCAGCATGTTTCCAAGACTTCAGTATTATTTGATAAATCTCTGCCTCTTATATTATCTAGTACTTTTTCTAAGGCTAGGCAGGTGAATTTATGTCCAGGATACTTTTGAATATGCTGTGAAAAAGCATTAGTCTGTACATCAAGTCTAATATCACTAAGATGGCACTGAATCCTCTCCTTAAAAGGCTTATTGGTTTTCCCAACATAAAATCCTGGGCAGCTATCACAAGTAGCTGCATATGCTACGTTCTTAGTATTACAATACACATACGTCTTTAATTTGTATGTCCGACCAGTTATAGCATTTTTTGAAACGATTGTTTGTATCTGTATAAATACGTACTTTGCAACTTGTACATGGAAAAGCGCCCATCTTAAGGCTATCGGGAAAAGGAGATGACTTCACGTGATTGGATTAGCAACAATGTAAAAAAGGGAGGTGATTTATTGTGAACAGGATCTGTTAAAGGCATTCATCCTATTTGTTTGTGAAGATTTACATGCTGTTGTTTGAAGGATTTTTTTTTTTATTAAATTGGGCTGGTTTTATTTAGATTTTATCTGCTGAACATGCATTATACTCTCTCTTCGTGGTGATATTGCAGTGCTTGTGTTTAATCTTCAGTCTGTTTTAACACTGCAGTCTTCAGTGGCTAGTGTTTTGTTTGTTTGATCTTTTGCAATAAGGTTGTTCATATCAGTGCTTGCCTTGCACTGCTTTGTTTTTGAAATAAATGCTTTCAAATCATATATTGCCTGTGATTTTTGAGTTTCTTAAGCTGGTTGGATGAAGTGGGCAGGCAAGGGAAACGAAATGACTGGAGTGAGCGTCTCTTTTTTGTGACCATACAATTTATATGGGTACTTGCTTTGAACTGGTGTCCTTCTCCAAGACGGTCCTACAAACCAGAGAGATCTGTCCCTCAAGGAGCAGAAGGGGAAAATGCAGGAAGTGCAACTGCAGTGAAGAAAATATCTTGAGATTTAGCTTCATTCGTGCCTTATCTTCTATAGTCACGTCAACCATATTTACAATAAAGTTATTCTGTGCTCTACACATGTAATAGTATTAGTGGCCTCTTAACTAAGTTAACAAGCTCACTGTTTGCAGGGGTAACTACTGCTCTCCCTACAGAACTACTTCCAAAATCTGAGAGAAACTCATTGCATTTAAAAAAAATCACATCTTGTCATTTTACTACTATAACCATCAGGAAACTTAATTATTGCCTAGCAAGACACCTTTTATAGTTATTTTTCTTATTGCTACTCATACATAAACTCTTCTTAATGGACAACTGTAAGTCACTACACTAGTGTGCTGCGGTAAAAGCATTCTAGGTTTCCTAGATCTCTATTTTCCTGTTTCACTGCTCTTATTCTTAAAACTCAGATTTTTTTGACTTGCCTGTGCTAACAGTGCTTCTTCTCATTTAGCTCAAATTAATTGTAGCTGTCTTCTGGACTTCCATTATCAACTTTTACATTTTTTGTTTTTACCAAATAGCTAAAATTCTTACTAACAGGACAAAGTTGAAGGTAAGTTAATTAAATTTGTAGCCTAATCAGTTTAAATCATTCTCTCCCATGTGTTAGTAAATATATTATGTTTGATTTTTGTAGCCTGATAGTCACTTAAAACTTTCTACTCTGTAGTACACTATAGGACTCCTTTACTGGGCAACGTATTGAGGAGTATGTCTAAATATTCTATATATATTTTAAAAAGTTTTGTATGTATTGTACATTATGCTGTTGCTCTTTATTGTCATGTTATATCTTTTTTTGCACCATTTGTATTTTATGTTTTAACAAAATTAAGTCATGAGTGAAAAGCAGTTCTCTTACAGCTAAATATAATCAAAGCATATAAATGCTGTCTAAACATTAGTAACAGATTCTGCTTACTCTTGCAACAATGTATATTGTCTCTCCAATATTCTGTATTATTGTTACTGTCTTGCATTCAACAATATTTGCCTCTGGCCCCATAAATGACTGAAAAGGGTCTTTAGACCCATTCAGTTACAAAGCTAACACATTTAAATAAACAAATAATTAAAAGAAACTAATTTATCACAAGACTTTTTTTATGAAATAAACATGGGTTATGTCTTTCCTTCATACAACAACTAGGGAATATGATGTATGCCAAGGTACTGAACATAGTCAAGGTGACTGCTTGTTGGTATGGTTTGTGTGTGTGTGTGTGTGTGTGTGTGTGTGTGTGTGTGTGTGTGTGTGTGTGTGTGTGTGTGTGTGTAACTGAATATGACACTGTGTGTGTATAAAATGATGCTTTTCTCATGTATTTCAGCATGTGAGCCTTACTTTTTATCAAATTACTCCTATTTGTACTCCTGACATGTTTTGACATGTATCCATTGCTATATTGGAAAAGTGTGACTCTTTAAAGCAACAATTTTAGAGTACATTATTTTGCTTAGACACACAAATGGAACATTGATTGTGATGAAACTTTTTTTTCTTCTTTAGGTTCTTCAAAGCATTTTTACTAAGTTAAGCAGTCGAGTCAATCAACTTGTCAAGGCTGTAGAAATCCAGTTTACATACTTTATTAACTGATTATCAGAAGGTTGGGCAAACTATTACAGCTGTAAGCCTTTATTAAAGGTAAGACATTTCAGAATTTTTGAGATGTGTACTTGCTTTAATTAGTTATTAAAGCTTGACTACTGCAGATGCAGTCCTCATGAGTTTAACAGGAAAGTGTCAGTCAATATGAAAATGTAATGCAGCATTTGTCATTATGAATAATTGTACTTTATATGGGAACTTAAACAGCATTAAATTGTTTTCCCTCAGGTACTTTTTTATGTCACTGAACTTGTTTTTAGAATCAAAGGCTAGATGTGTATAAAACAGTTTTTTTTTGCAGTTTCTGTTATTGTATGTAGGGGGAATCATTGATATATATTTGTTTGTTGCTATTTTTTTTCTGGTAGATTGAAAGAACATTTAAGATGCAATAAATACTTTCTAAGCACACATCAATAATCACAGTCAGACATGCTCACACTTATTGAATTCCTGTTAATGAGGCATTCTGTCAGAGATTCTTTGATCTTTCACTAGAAACTCTCTCTGTCACTATGCGCAAAAAATACATGCAAAAGAATATGGTTACAGAGATCAACAAATTATCAAAGCAGCATGACAATTAGAGAAGGGGAAAGGCACTTCTAGTTCTAGGCACATATTACAATTTAGAGTCTCTTAAAAAAATGATGTACAAATGTGTATAATGTTAATACTCTTTAATATCAGCTATGTCAGGGCTTTCAGAATTCTGTTCTTCATGTAATAGGTCACAACTAATATCAGCTTTGTTTTCAAGGCAAATGTAAACAAGTCCTATCAAAACTGTTTCTTTAGATATACTAATAATTGACAACTTTGTCCATAGATATATGGCCATTTTGTTAACAAAGATTAATAGGAGCAAAGCCAACTGTTTCTTTTGTTAAGAGTTCCCTACTTGATTATTTAAAGTGCAGACTTAATTTGGTAATCAGTTTATAAGTACAGGTTGTAGTAAGCTGAGACAGTGCACAAAATAAACTGTTATGAAAATAGTCAATTTATTGCAGTTAACACAAAAATGTCTTTTCTAACTGAAACTAAAAGTAGTATACGCTGGAAAATATATGACGGCTTCAAAATACTTTTGTTAGATTTAACAAATTCAGAGCATACAGATGGCCTTATGACATCAAGTAAAAAGGTCCTCAGTGGAACAGTGGTGCTAGGTTTATTAGCAGCTTGCAGTTGTCTTTTAACTGTTTCAAAGAGTTATCAGATAAATGCAAAATCCCTCTTTCTTTGGCAGGCGTTTTCAATCACATAAGTGTACAGAGTACAAGTCTCTTTCACAATTACACAGTAGAGAGTGCTGTAGGCTTCATCTGCCAGATATTGCACTAATGAGTAGATAAATTGCAAACTGTAGTAAATTAACACAATTCTCACATAGTCCATATCTTGCTATCACTAAAATGAAGCAGATCATACTCAATGAATTTGTGAATGCCCGTCCAATCATCAAGGTTGTTTATGAAAGATGTTAAAGTGTCACTCTGTTTAAAATG
Organism: Protopterus annectens; assembly: GCF_019279795.1. Lineage (NCBI taxonomy): Eukaryota > Metazoa > Chordata > Ceratodontiformes > Protopteridae > Protopterus > Protopterus annectens. Next base: position 1,966,336,814 of record NC_056733.1, read on the forward strand.
GAAGTGGAGTTTATTCCAAAAAAAGAGGTAAAGATTAGATAATGACTCTATCCCTTCATTTAAGTTTTGTCTATATGTTGATATAAGTTTAAGTATTTAGATCTAGTGTTTGCAGAGCTGTTCGTCTTACAAAGATGCAAGAGATCCATGAAGTTCAGGTCCTTAAGCCAGCAAAATGTAAGACAGATTACTGTGTTCGAATCTCTGAGAGTACAGAATATAAAGATTGGCCTTTAAGTCTGTCTTCATATCCTAGGGTATTTAGGCCAGTTAGGGTTTTATTCAGGAACAACTGGGGACTTTTTAGTTTTCAATATCTTGTGTTTAGCTGGATGGAATAGCACCGCATTTTATACTGCAAAATTCAGCTCTGTTATTTTTGTTATTTCCAAATCCGACTAGCCTACTTTTTGAAACTCACTGAAATGGTGGCATTTTAGTATTAAACTGAATATTTATTCATTTTCATTTACATTTTGTTAACCAAGATGTTCAGCTGGGTTTTTATCCCATTTTCAGTTGACTCTTAGGGAAAGAGCCAGCTCTGCATGCACAAGTGACATTTTGCTAAAATTAGTACATTTAAGATGCTTATAAAAATTCACCAGGTTGTACATGAAATGTTAATTAAGCAATACACTTTTAACACACAAGTGTGAAGTATCTAAGTAGCAGAGTACAATTACACTGACAATGTATATAACATTATATCCAAATCATATCTGTGCATGGTATCAAACCCTAAGCCTTTTGTAAGGCCTTCTATGAGCTCTCTACCTAATAATGTTGGGTGATACAGTGTAATATCAGGGTCTATATTAGAAGAATGAACATTTAAAATGTTGAGTACGACATGACCAACAGGTTTTATGTGAACGTTCATCTAAGCAACACCCCAGAATGTCGAAACAAGGACTTTCAAAAAGTTCTAGTTGGCCAGATGTTGCAAAGCCAACGGCTGACAGCTAAAATGTACTGTAAACCATTATAACCCCCCCCCCAAAAAAAACAAATTGACAAAATAAAGTCGGAGGCTTTGCCCCCCCAAAACCCCCCAACTTGACATTTTAAGCGTTCGCTCATCTAATATAGACCCTAATATCAGTAGCCTCATCCAATGTCCTTTTAAATATTTGTACATCCTCTACTTCTCTGATTCTCAATAAAAGAGCATTCCATAACAGCTCTGATCTTATATGAAAGCTATATTTTCTTAATGTTTCCAGTTTACATATTGATTTGTCCATGTCGTGCACATGGAACATCCTTTTAAATTCAGAGACATAGTTTAATATTTTGGGTTTTAATAGATGATTCCAAACATGAGATCTAATGAGATGACTAAGTTAGGCAGTTAGAGCAAGTACCACCAGAACAATATAATTTTTGCAGCTGCCTTAGCTTTTCTGTACTGTATGAAATTGAAGGAGGGGCAGCAAAAAAGTGAATATCAAAGTCAGAATCCTACTTGCTACATGTCAGATATTGCTCTTTTTTATATTTCTTTATACATACAAGCAATGAAAAAAATGTGTTTTAAGAAATCATGTACAACATGTTGTCAATTCAGCGATACACATGGTGAGGCAATGCTCAAAACTGTGCAATATGCAGCACATAGAAAATAGCACTTAAGTAGATGGTAGTTAAGTGGTACATGTAAACAAGCAAAATGTACTATGCAAATATAAGCAGACAAGATGAGCATCGATATTGTATAGCAGTATTGTGCAGAGTCCATGATAGGAAACACAGCAGCAGAAGCACAACGGCATGAACTTACATCTGCCATGACAGTGTTGTATGTTGTGGCCATCTGCCACAGTTTTTAAGACATGTGCAGCACCTTTTACTGACTAGCAAATTCTAGAGCACTTAAACTTATCTATGGATACTGCAAGGAAATGTGTTGATCTGCGTCACTTGCAAGTGAAATCAAAGTGAATGCACAGCATTTCATTTCCTGTGGATGCAAAGATATGGATAGCTGATACCTTTCTAGCTAAAGCAACCTGTTAGTGGCCTACAAGGGGCACATTAGGTAGATCACAGGTCTCCCCCTCATATTTAAGCAGTTTCTCAGTATAATGCTTTAACATGTGGATGAGTATATTTTGTTTTCAAGGGCAAAAGAGAAGAAAATCAGCCCTATGCATACATTCCTTAAAATTGTATATGTCCCCGAGGGTGTCATGCATTGCGCTCACATTACAGCAAAGAGCCCACCTGGTCCATCCACATGAAGGTACTTATATAGAATAGAAAGGCCTACTACTCTCTGAATTGTCAACTGTGATGTCAAGGCATTATGTATAGTATGCCTATGCAAAATGCAGGCAGTTCCCATGATTCACATACATGGTGCATGACTGACCTACGTGGTCAGCTGTTATGATATGATTTCTCATAGGGACAGTGTGGTGGTAAGTGAAGGTGCATTACAGACATTAATGGTTAAACATACAGAAGATATATATGAATGAAGTAGGTCTTGTATAAATATGTTTCTGGCATACTGTAGGCAATGCTGGATATGTCCTAACACTATAGCTTATATCCCCCAATATACTGTCTACAAACCATGGAGGAAATGTCCTATAACACTGCACATACAGAAACAATAAACATTCTAGAACATGCCTTTGGAAAACACAGATTCGGTTGCCAATGGGGTACGGCAGGTTAGAGGTTCACACATTCATAGTTACTTACTAGGCTGTTGATCAATGGGATCTTAACAAAAACTATCTCTACATCCCCTTAGTAATTACAAGCCCTTACAGTTTGCAAATATGAATCTCCAAAGATGAGAAAAACAATTACATCTTGGGGCAAATATGTTTCCACATCCTTGGATGCCATTGGTGCTAAACTAGTAGTAAAGTTGCTGTTACCCATCAATTCATCCATGAACAGAATAACAGAAGTACTCTGCTTTATGTGAAGGGAAAAACAGTTCCATAGAAGTGGTATTCACTGTGACACATACATGTGCCCCTAGCATGGTCTGTTAATCTTGCACAAGATATTGAAGTCCCTTGAGCTGGAGTTTCTGATGCCACTGGACTTCCGAATATGCAACAGGTGTGACAGAACAGTTCTGTTGAAGATCTATTAATGAGGCAGTGGTCACCTCACAGTATGTTGTATGATACCAATAAGACAGATGAGGCTTTGAGAGGGTCTGCTAGTTTTTATGATTTAGACCCTTGATATTTTTAATGAGGAAGTATTTTAGTCATTCCAGCTGTGAAAAGTGTTTAGAGAGGTACGTACAAAAGGAGGCATTATACTCAATGATTGACCTAAAAGGAGGCATTATACTCAATGATTGACCTAATGAGTATTGAGTACAGATGAACTATTACATTCCTGCATCTGGCTACAATATCTTTATATATAAGCTGTGTGATAAAAAAAAAATTCTTACAATACCAGGTATGTGATGATCAAAGTATAGGGCATTGCCATCATAACTGCAGGAACAATATTCAAGGACTGGGGGAGGGGTCAATGTGAAAGTTATAAAGTATGTTATGCTTGGTAAAAGATATACTTATAAGTTTCCTGGAATTTAGTTTGGGTCATGTTTGTTGCAACATCTATTTGGGACATTTGATCTTAGAATATAGGAGGGTAGAAGAGTATAGGAGGGTAGAAGGGAGTGAAGTTGGAGTGAATTTGTCCACTGGTAGACTGGCTATGTCCTCTTGAGTCTGAGTATGTGATATCATTTACCATTAGCTATGCACAGTGCTGGGTATTATTTCTAAGATTTTAACATAGTAAAAGAAGGCTTTGGTGATTATCTTTTACCTGGATGGCTATTTGTACCTTATTTCGAGTTATATTAGAGTTGAACTGGATCAAGATTTTTTTGTTTAGTTTAGCAAGAGTGTTTTTGGCCTCTTGACAGCTAGATTTATTTTTGTGAACAATGAGGTTTTTTTGTTACTGAGTGGGCTAATACTTGTGTTCTGCCAAAGGTGCTTATTTTATTTCTTTAATAAGGCATTGGATTTTTTTCTGAGAGGGACAGATACATCTACACTATGATTTACATATGTATAGAACTTGGCGGTAAAAATTCAGCATAAGCAGTGCGACTGTCAATTTGAAAGTTTTTTTTTCTTAATTTAGGCAGGCTATCAATCAGGTTTAGTAGATTAGCCTTTTCATGGCCTCTGAACACTGCAGTATTAGATGATGCTTTTGGCTTCACTCTTATAATGAATGTAAACAACTTGTGGTTTACAATAGGTGGGGAGCAGAACCATTCCATATTGTTAAGGGCCAAGTCCAGAATTTTATCTCCACTGGTTTTTGTATGAACTAATTGGTCTGTATTTATAAAGTCCAGAAATCTCTGTGCATATGGGTTTATGGACATATATGTCTCCCCAGTTGATATTGCGATACTTGATGTGTCCTAGGAGAATGATGTTTGGCCTAATACAGAGGAATACCTTATTGGTTAGATAGAAGGTATGGAGTGAGAGAGGACATAGAAGGGGTCCTGTAAATGTGGAATTTTTGTTTAGAGTAAGTTGTACTTGGAGGAGTTCCAAGTCCTGATATTGTGATGAGAGATTATTTTTTTTTTTTTAAACTTTAGGGACACTTCCTCCTTATTGTCTACTTCTAACATGGTGGGCTTGTATGAGTAATAAGCATTGAAGTCTTCCACCTCATGAAGCGCTTTCACTGGTCCTGAGCCAGGTGTCCATGATAGTGCATAGATTTACTTTTTCCTGGGTAAGCAGTCTTTGCAGGGTGTCGAATTTTTTGTTAAGGCTCCTGTGATGGGTCCCTGCTCTGGGCCAGCAATCAAGGAAACTCAATCCTCACCACTGACTCTGGTGGGGGATGGTCACAAAGAGCAAAGACGGATTCACACAGTACTTCTAGGTGCAGTTCTCTGTACCAAGCACAATGTCCATTAAGAGTATACAGACAGCACGATCTAGACCTAGGGCTGGACTCTCTTTCTTGCTCCAGACCCACACAAAGCTCCATGCTGACCACTTTGGAGCTCTGTGTTCTTGTTCCCAGTAGCTGACACACACACTAGGATATGTGATTTTCACACACATGCATTCACACCTAGGAAAAACTGGCACAGATTTACTAGTTGTCCACCTTTCTGCCCAGACTCTGAGGTAATCACAGTGCCACCAGTCAGCTACCTTAAGGGTCTTACAATGGGTATCCAATTATACTGTGTAAAATTAATACTAAAACAAAAAGCAGCAAGGTGTTCAGGACTGGCCACAATGTCACTAAAATAAGCATAAGAACTCTCAAGCTGTTAAAATTATTCTATAAAGGATCAGCAACAATAAAAGGTATTAAAATATTTAATGATAAATAGTAAAACAGAAAACAGGAAAATACTGAATGCAATAAACAACAGAGTTTCAACCACACAGATATAAAAGATATACAGTTCGATAGTTTCTCACAGATACAGAAAACAATACTAAACTATTCTCACTAAATGTCCCTAACTGGCTAAAGAATTATTGTTCTCTGACTACCTGCTAAAGCAAGGCAAGCTGATCTGTGCTGAATGTCTTACCACAGCAAAAGCCAGATGATGTATCTCTTTGTCTGTGTGGATGTCTGAGATATATCCTGTCAGAATTTTTTTCCTTTTGGGTTCCAAAGTGCTGCTGTAAGAGTTCCAAAGAAACCAGATGCTGGTTAGAGGATGACATCACCTCTGATCACCTTACTCTGGTACAATACACACACAGAGCTTTGCTAAGATCTGTGGCAGCATCCGAAACCTATAACACAATTTCAAACTTTACAACTTTCCTGGGTTCCCTGTTAAAGCATATATACTCAATCATGTATAATATTACTGTCTGACAAACACGTATATCTCTTTTCTGTCCAGTAGGACCCACTGTTGATGCATTTTTAACACAAGCAACGTTACAAATATATTTTTAACTCAAACATCTGTAGAAATCAGTGTGATAGTCAACATAAAATTCTTTACAAAACTCCATCTAGCTATGCTGGCATATGTATACATGTACTCCCCTACTCTCCCTGGCACAGATGGCACCACCTCATATTATCACAGCTCCTATCATTGAGCAGCAATACTTTAATGCTGTCCTGATTCTGCTTTGTTATGTTGAAAGCTTTAGAACACTGACTTTTCCTAAAAAGGCAATATGAAGTTTAAAGCGAGCTTAGCCAGTCTATGGATGGCTTTGGGGGGATGTCCAGCCCATCCTTGGCAAAGCAGTTTTTAACTGTCTATCAGCATGTCTAAGGCTAATATATATTATACCCCTCAAAGAACTGTACCGGAACTTAAACCAGATGAAGTAAGTTATCTTTTGCTTGCACCGTGGCATCATTCTTAGTGATGATATGTGTTACACCTGCTTGAGACACATATTCCAAGAGATCCATCATGTCTCTTTTCACATAATCCTAGTACGTACATCTCAGTTTATTTACATCCACATTTGCAATGGCTGAGTCATAAGTGTACTTGTGGTGTAGGGATATGAGTGCTTGTGTGATGTTGAAATCCTGGCACCTGATAAGCAACTGACACTGACACTGTTTGCACAGCTTGGTGAGTGGTGCATTGGTATGTCTCAGTATGTAGTCAACTACGACAACGATACTGGTATGTGTAGTGGTTCTCTTTATGGGATTTTGAACTGAGACTCTGTTAGTCCTGAGTGTACATTTCATGGTGGGTGATTCCTGTATTTTGTGCTTGTAAGGTTACTGAAAGTACTTGTTTCTTGAGTTACATTTAGGAGGCCTCTGTGGCAGACTGTTTAAGTAGTAGGTGGTTGTCAGTAAACATGAGACAGTTGCTACATTATCTCAGGACATCTATTTCAACCAAGAAAGCTAGAGAGATGGTTGGAAAGTGCAGACCCTTGGATCCATTTATTTACTACTGTGACCTGAAGAATGAAGAATGCCTACAAAATTAGGAGTTGCTTGAATGGATTGCTATCTTTTTAAAAATGACTAATATAAATAAAAAAAATGAAGGGGGTGAACCATTGTGCAAACCTGCTGCTCTTTGTGCAGCTAGTGATTATTAAGTACAATGAAAATGTCTGGTGTCAGTTATATATCACCAGCCATAGGCAAGATATTTATTGTACATATGCTACATCACATCATGCTAAAGAAACAGGATGCACAACCAGATACAAGTGTTGATGTACCCACTACATGAAACAGGGTGGCACATCTGAGACAGGATGATGCTGAAGATCCCAGTGCACTTGAGGTACCTAGAAAGCCTAGCTAGTAGCAAGTGCAAAATGCTGCAGCACTGACAAAGCAGTAATGGGTGGTTGACAACTGTTGGCCATGACAAATGTACTGTATCAATGTAGCATAGACTAAAATGATGCATGCAGTGTTATAATCATGTCCTGCTGTACAGTGCATTATCTGATCAGACTGCAGCTGGCATTTACTTTTATATATGGACTAGAGGATGTTTTTAGGAATGTTGAGGATGCAGGGAGTACAGTTGGTGAAGGTGGATGAGTTTAAGTACTTGGGATCAACAGTTCAGAGTAATGGTGAGTGTGGAAGAGAGGTGAAGAAGAGAGTACAGGCAGGGTGGAATGGGTGGAGAAGTGTGTCAAGAGTGATTTGTGACAGATGGGTACCAGTAAGAGTGAAAGGGAAGGTCTACAAGAGGGTAGTGAGACCAGCTATGTTGTATAGGTTGGAGACGGTGGCAATGACAAAAAGGCAGGAGTCAGAGCTGGAAGTGGCAGAGTTAAAGATGTTAAGATTTGCACTGGGTGTGACAAGGATGGACAGGATTAAGAATCAGTATTAGAGGGTCAGCTTGGGTTGGACGGTTTGGAGACAAAGTCAGAGAGGCGAGATTGCATTGGTTTGGACATGTGCTGAGGAGGGAAACTGGGTATATTGGGAAAAGGATGCTAAGGATGGAGCTGCCAGGTAAGAGGAAAAGAGGAAGGCCTAAGATAAGGTTTATGGAGGTGGTGAGAGAGGACATGCAGGTGGTTGGTGTGACAGAGCAATATGCAGAGGACAGGAAGAAATGGATACAGATGATCTGCTGTGGTGACCCCTAATGGGAACGGCCAAAAGAGAAGAAGACTAGAGGATGTTTAGATCACAGTCATCACTTGTACAGGTGATGGGAAGGACATAGCAACAGTTGACTGCAAACACTATAGTAGTAGTATACTATCTCAGAAGAGGTTAGGTTGGTAGCCTCATACCCTTTGTAGTAATTTAGTGTCAGGAATCACTTCTACTATAGATAAGGGGATGTGATCCCATGAACTTTGCTTTGAAAACTGTGTTGTCAGGTGGTATTAGGATTCAATACCTTCTGTAGCAGGTATGTGGTGGAACTGGTGATATCAGGATTTGATTACTCCTGCAGCAGGGATGTGGCAGAACTGGGGGTGTCAGGATTTGATACCTCCTGTAGCAGGTATGTGGTGGAACTGGTGATATCAGGATTTGATAACACCTGTAACAGGGATGTGGTGAAACTGTTGGTGTCTGGATTTGATACCTTCTGTAGCAGCAATGTGGTAGAACTGGTGGTGTCAGGATTTGATACCTCCTATAGCAGGAATGTGTTGGAACTGGTGGTGTCATGATTTGATACCTTATGTAGCAGCAATGTGGTAGAACTGGTGGTGTCAGGATTTGATACCTCCTGTAACAGGGATGTGGTGGAACTAAAGGACTTTTTCTGAATTGCAAGACTGAGATATTCTAGGGTAAGAGTCTGTAACTGCCCTCACAGAAGAATGTCAGACATCATAGTATCCTATGGAAATGATCTTTTGTGCTCTCTTCAAAGCCTTTTGATGTGAGTCACCTTATTCTCATCCACCATATGTATATACACTGCCCATTAATTGACCACACTCTCTGAGAAAGGAGAATCTATGGTATGCACAATTTGTCTCATGGAAGTCTGCCAACAGTGATATCAGATGAACACTTGGCTCATTGTAATAAATTCCCTAGTTCAGCATGAAACTGATGCATGTCCTCACACATGCAATGCAGCACATTTATCTGCTCGATAGTGACATGTGTAGCAGCTGACTGTGCCTTCATAGCAGACCTGCATATGTGCTTATTGAGTTTGAGTGCTGCATGCATATCAGAGGCACTGTAGTAGGTGTGTCAGCATTGGATACCCCTGTCTAACAGATGTATGGTGAGCAGGCCCATATCAGAGGTTGTGCACATGCCTAAGTCTGCTATTGTAGCTGATATAGATTCAAACTCTGTCTGGGCTGTTAGATAATGGGTGTTTGTCAGGTTGTGGCAAAGTTGTGTGCTCCGCACGTACATCCACAGGAGCCTATGTACCGGTGTATGCATGTGATCACCCACATAGTGCCACAGACATTAAACATTGTTGTCAAAATATAATGCATGCATATTGATACTATCATCTGCTGCATCTTCCACATCAAAATCATCCTGTGAGTATATAATAGAGAACACACCATAGTAAGGCTGCATGCATATGCTAAAATTCTATCACTGTTGCACAGACATTAAAAAGTGTGAACTAGACATTGCACTTGGGATCATCGGTGTTTATGATGACAAATAGGCATGTAGCCAAGAGTTTAGCCCTGCACTCATTACATGTGTATAAACATTGTTTAGAGAATGGTCAACCTGTACTCTGAAACGTTCTCTGGCAGGGTGTTATTAATCTACAGGTAATGCTCACTATAAAACAAGTCCACTGCTTCATGGCAGGCTAATAAGCTGCTGTGGAGCTCAGACTTGCAGATAAATGCCACCATTATTTTGCACTCACTAGGTATCTCTTTTGCTGTTTAGCGATTTTAAAATAAAAATAAGGAAAAGAAAGTTAAAAAAAAATAGAACACTGCATGTGTGTGTGTTTGTGTGTGTGTGTGTGTGTGTGTGTGTGTGTGTGTGTGTGTGTGTGTGTGTGTGAGACAGATTGTGAAGAGTGTGAGTGATCAAGCAGTGGCAGCAGCAGCAGTTAAGAGATTTGCATACCTCTTGTCCTCTTAGCTCAAGATATCCAGATAAAGCCTAAAATAAAGGGAGAACAGAGGTTTAGAAACAAGAACGGATATTGCTCTTCTAAAACTGCAAAGTTGCTTGAATAGCAGGATTTGTGTTAGTCTGCATTTTCTGAAACACAAGTGTGTCTCTGTGTGGGTGGGAGAGAGAGAGAGAGATTGAGCAGTGGCAGCAGCAGTAGTTAAAAGGTCTGCGTACCTCTCGACCTCTAGAAATCTGGTTAAAGCCTAAAATAAAGAGGTCACAAAGACTCAAAAGTAGAGACAGATTTTAAATATTGCTCTTATAAAATTACTAATTTGCTTGGAAACAATGTTTGTTTTAGCATGAATTTTCAGAAGAAAATAAAGTATGAAACTCAAATGTATGTCATTATTTAATGACTCCAATCCCCAATGAATGGTAACAAACCATATGTTTTAGGAGTAAGGGACCAAAACAGAAAAAAATGAAGTAAGTACCTGAATATTTTTTGAAAATGTTATATTTTGAATGTATAATTCTTCCTCCAACACCTTTTACATATGGAAGTTTGAAACATTAGGAGGAGGAACTATATTACATCCAAAAATATATATATAAAAAAAATAAGTAAAACACAACCATTTTACATACATTCTCTTAGTGTAATAATGCCCAATAGGGTGTGTGTCACTGTGTAAATAACACCCTTCCTTGGGTGTAGAGGCTCTCCACCTTCAGTCTATACAGTAATAATCAGTACTAACCTGCTACTTCACTTACAGAGATGCAGTTTGGTTATATAAGTTCTCCAACCATATCCACGCCACCACCAAGAATGAATGACTGGTCTTCCAGGCCAAAAAGAGTGACTAGGAATTCTACAAATTCAGTTAATTACTTTCTTGCTAGTGAATGTCCCCATGGTGGTCCCTGTGGTGCTCCCCACTTATGCAATTTCATATGCTTTGCTCTTGGGACATTAAATCATATTCATCACTCTTGTCTGAACCTGCTGGACTGACCATTGATGGACGGCCATAGCACTAACATTATGCACCAAACCTTGCCAACCTTGGTGCCTCATCTGTCAAGCTAGCACATGTCCATGCATAAGAACTGCACTAGTGTGAACCATCTCTCTTCCCAATGGGTGCATGTCATACATGTTAGGGGTACTGTTTTGCACCCTTTATGCACAGCAGATACATGTTATGCATATTAGGGACACTGGTCTGCACCTTTTATGCACAGTAGGTGCATTCCATGCATGTGAAGGGCACTGGTCTGCACCCTTTATGCACAGTAGGTGCATGCCGTGTATGTGACGGGCACTGGTCTGCACCTTCTATGCACAATAGATGCATTCCATGAATATTAGGACACTGGTCTACAAGTTTTATACATATTAGGTGCATGCCATACATGTGAGAGCACTGGCCTGCACCTTTTTGAATGCACAGTAAGTGCACACCATACATTTGAGGGGCTCTAGTCTGCACCTTTCTTGTAGAGTAGGTGCATGCCCTGCATGTCAGGGGTACTGATCTGCACCTTTTATGCACAGTAGATGAATGTCATGCATGTAAGGGGCATTGGTCTGCACCTTTTATGTACAGTAGGTGTATGCCATGCATGTGGGGAGCACATCAGGGGCACTGATCTGCATGTTTTATGCACAGTAGGTGAATACCATGCATGTAAGGGACACTGGTCTGCATTTTCTCTGCTCAGTTTGGCATGCCATTCATGTGAAGGGCACAGGTCTGCACCTTTTAAGCACAATAGATGCATACAATGAAGGTGAAGGTCCTGCAGGAGCACACCAATTTCCTGCTATAATACTTTTTAAACATTTGCCTTTCTCTGTTAGGCATTATGGCAACTGGAGAGAACATGTCATAAGGTAACTGTATATGCTAGCATTGTACTCAGTGCTGACCACAGCTTTCTACCACTCCCAGACATATGCATGTCTCCTCTCATATATCTCTTTAAAAATATGCATGCTGTACATATAACAATATTTGTAACTCTATATGCCAGTACTGTCATATGTGCGTTGCTTCTTTTTCTACCATATCTACCTAAACTATCTATAGCTAGACTTAACCTTGTATTGCAGACAAGTTAACATACACCACCACCACTGTCTACCTTTTTATTCTTTGACAGGCTCCTATAGCAGTATAGTTGTGGAGTTTGTATATTGCTGAGCTATTAGCCCTTACTTCTGTTTATAAACCTCCAGTTTTGTTTTGTTATATACACTTCAAGCACAACAGTGTAGATTAGTAATGCTTAACATAGTAACTGTGTTTTACGTAGAAGTATTCTACACAAGTTAGAACAACTAGTAGGTGAATTAGGTAATATAAGTGTTCTTTTGTCCAATTCTTTTGGCACTGTAGATGTCTTTCATTTGGAGCCATGCACAAACCCTTCAGACTCTAGAATGGCACCTCTGCCGGTACACTGTATAGAGTATAGTACATCCAGCTTTGCCAAACGGTGCTGGCTCACATGGCATGTGGTTCTGGAACATGTTCATGAATGTGTATCTATCTTGTCTTACTCAGTTTAACCAAGTATGTGAAATGGCTATTTCAGCATTTCTAAAACTCATGGCTCCATGGAGAGCAGGATAGTTTGGTTCTTTTGCAGAGCTATTATATAGATAAAGGCACATGCCATCATGTAACTTGATTGTGAATTATTGGATTATAAAAAGCAGCAGTTTAGCAGTTATGATGAACCACTTAAAAAGACAGAATGGCCAGTGTCACATGGCTTATGTTTTGACCAAATGCCACAGACAACCAGAATTCTGAAAAATGAAGGCCTGGAGTAGTGCCCCCCCCCCCCCGACCTGCTTTAGTAATAGGAAGCAGATGTTCAGGACTATGAGCCAAACATATAATTTTAATTTTCATTCATTCATTTATTTTTCTTTTGATGTTCTCAGTATTCAATGTCTTTACTTAATCGTACTTCTTTTGTTGGTAATAGCTGCTGTACAGCTTCACCTTAACATGATGAGCTGTCACATACGGCAGGAATGTCTATCACACCAGCAAGGTGAGCACATCAGGGGATATAATTCCAATATTTATCTTTTATGGAACACTGTGATTTTTGTCACTTATCACATTTTTCCCATTGTGTCTCTAATATGCAGACCAAATGAAGAGGGAAGAGTCTGTCAAGCCAGTGTAACCCAAGACTTCACCAAATGCTGCTGCTGCCACCATGTTTGGTGCCTTTGAGTCTGCCTCTCGGGTAGGCAGTGAAGACTCCTGTGCTGAGGGCAGACAGGAGTTCTCACTTGTGCTGTCAGTGTGACAGCTGTTGTATTTGGCAGATGCTGTGGTGGGCTTATGTCTGGATGCCTGCAATGGTCATTTGGAGTACTTTGTGGAGTGAATAGCAAATGAAGTGAAGGGATAGGCTTCGCCATTGGGCCATCAGGGACACCACTAGCTAATAACATTGGCCAACTAGGACTGTAATATCTGGGTATACTGTTGCCTCTCTTTCCTAGCAATTCATCATGCCAACATCTGTCTTTATTACCTTCCAGATTTGACGCTTCTATAGCGTGTGATTCCACATAACTCACTTATTGGACAGTCTACCTCATGACCATTGGTCTTTCCTCAGTGTCTCTTTGCCCATCCCTTTTCCACCCTACATTCTGTATGTACACGTCCCCTTTTTGCATGTAGTACGTTTGTCTATCTGCATCTGCTATTTTCCTAACCCTTTTACTTTCTAGAACTTACCTATGCATACCCTCCATGTCTACCATTTTCTGTTCATATGCAGAAAAAGGCTATGTCTCGTCAGAAACCTTACCTTCCTTCTTCTATTTCCCTGATTCTTCTTCTGTGTTTCCCTCTTGTTGCTCGCCATCCTCTTTCCTACTTTCGTTTATAACCATTTTCTCCCCATTTATTAGATAAAGAGCGTGGCCACATGGTTTGTCATCCAGATTGATATACATAATAGCTACTTTGATGTTCTGCTACATGTTGATATGTCCTGTGGCATTTGTAATCTGTCACACTACTATGCATCACCACCTGTAGTGCACAGGCTCATTGTATCCTCTAATACATTACATCATGCCTGTGGGTCATGGACCTGCTCTTATTACACCTCACGTGAAACTTCAGTGCCATTGTTGCCTTATCACTATGCAGCTAATTCATGTAGCTCATGGTCTGGCATGCCAGTACTATGTTTGTATTTCTTCACCAAAAACTGTCTGGCATGCCAGTACTATGTTTGTATTTCTTCACCTAAAACTGTCCGTCATGCCAGTACTACATTTGTATTTCTTCACCTAAAACTGTCCGGCATGCCAGTACTATGTTTGTATTTCTTCACCTAAAACTGTCCGTCATGCCAGTACTATGTTTGTATTTCTTCACCTAAAACTGTCTGGCATGCCAGTACTATGTTTGTATTTCTTCACCTAAAACTGTCCATCATGCCAGTACTATGTTTGTATTTCTTCACCTAAAACTGTCCGGCATGCCAGTACTATGTTTGTATTTCTTCACCTAAAACTGTCCAGCATGCCAGTACTATGTTTGTATTTCTTCACCTAAAACTGTCCAGCATGCCAGTACTATGTTTGTATTTCTTCACCTAAAACTGTCCGGCATGCCAGTACTATGTTTGTATTTCTTCACCTAAAACTGTCCATCATGCCAGTACTATGTTTGTATTTCTTCACCTAAAACTGTCCGTCATGCCAGTACTATGTTTGTATTTCTTCACCTAAAACTGTCTGGCATGCCAGTACTATGTTTGTATTTCTTCACCTAAAACTGTCTGGCATGCCAGTACTATGTTTGTATTTCTTCGCCTAAAACTGTCCGGCATGCCAGTACTATGTTTGTATTTCTTCACCTAAAACTGTCCGGCATGCCAGTACTATGTTTGTATTTCTTCACCTAAAACTGTCTGACATACCAGTACTATGTTTGTATTTCTTCACCTAAAACTGTCCGGTATGTCAGTACTATGTTTGTATTTCTTCACCTAAAACTGTCTGACATGCCAGTACTATGTTTGTATTTCTTCACCTAAAACTGTCCGGCATGCCAGTACTATGTTTGTATTTCTTCACCTAAAACTGTCTGGTATACCGGTACTATGTTTGTATTTCTTCACCTAAAACTGTCCGACATGCCAGTACTATGTTTGTATTTCTTCAGCTAAATCTGTCCGGCATGCCAGTACTATGTTTGTATTTCTTCACCTAAATCTGTCCGGCATGCCAGTAGTATGTTTGTATTTCTTCACCTGTAATTCGGACTGTGCCATGATACACAATAGGTCTGCTAACTAATGATGATGAACAGCATATTGCACTTTTTTCTAACTCTCACTTTGTAATGTGATTGAATTGCTTGCATACTATGCATTTGGTACTTATTTTAGTGCTGCAACTCACAAATGTACTTAATGTTCTTAACTGTATATATTTTTTCATAAATGCTTTATGATCTAAGATGTTTTCAAATAATATCTGATTCTTTGTGGTAGGAGCTAAAAAAGGGATATTCCAAGATGGTGCAGAGTTGACAAACATTCATGGAATGATAGTAATTTCATGTAGCATCTTGTCTGAAGTGTAAACTGCTCTAGAATCTGATCCCTGATCTGGAAGATGAGGCCATCATTGTTATAGTCAGAGATCCAAAGTGTATTTGTGAGGTCTTGTGTTTGGTGACAATGAGTGAACAGGTGTTTGGGTATGTAGTATCAAACTGCATGCACTAAACTTTTAGACAAGCAATTTACATCCCTAAATAAAACATATCTGTGCCCTTTGAGCTCTCTAATTATTTTTATTTGTTCCCATTGGGCCATGATGACCATCTGCAGCTGCTCCCTTCCCCCGACCAATCAGTTTTCCTCAGAACCAAGAGGACATACAGCTGGCAGAGTATTAATCCATCTTTGGGGAGGACTGAGAGGAGAAAAGATTAAGTTATACCAACCTTGTTTCTTCTGTTTTTATTGTGGGGATATTTTGCATGCCTTAAACATCACCAATAGCAGAAGCATGGTATAACATGAGGAAGCACCCATGAATGATCCTGCCTGTGACACATTAACATCTGTCTTCCTCTTTATGTGCATGCATGCTTCTAAGGCATTAATATTGCTCTCCAACCTACCAGTGGAGAGCAGCATTATTCTACAAAAATTCACACCCTCCCTAACCCAAAATAGACATGCTGCCATCAGTTTCTCAGGACTACTCTATCTGGCCATCCCTTCTGTTTTGCAGGTCACTAGGTGATCTTGGTTCATCGTTATCACAGGTGGATGCCCTGCCATTTCACCAACGGGCTGGCTAGACTCTGATTTATGTATTTCAGTTCTTATGTGTTTGATTCTGCCTGGAAGACCTCAAGTGAAAATGTTAGACAATGGTTTGTCTGTGGCATTAATACATTTTTGCATATGTACACATATAAGATATTTGCTCGTATATAATTTAAATAGCCATAATAGTGTCTGCATACATTTTAAAATGCAGTTTGTCCACATATATCCACCTATAGTATTTATATTGCATGACAAGCTCGTTTTTCTTTCATGTCACTTGCAGATACAGTTTTTAATTTATTCATTTGTTACCAAGGCAAAGTAACTGGTCATCATGGACCTGTTCAGCTATGACTTTAGCTCAACACCAAGGACAAATGCATAGTGTATGTATGTGTGTGTACATATATATATATATATATATATATATATATATATATAGTA
Source organism: Protopterus annectens (assembly GCF_019279795.1). NCBI lineage: Eukaryota > Metazoa > Chordata > Ceratodontiformes > Protopteridae > Protopterus > Protopterus annectens. The sequence continues at coordinate 1,966,353,641 of NC_056733.1, forward strand.
TATATATATATACACACACACACACACACACACACACACACACACACACACAGACACACACACACACACACACACACACACACACAGATAGATATATGTACCATAGTTATATGCTTAGAGAGAGAGAAAGAAGCCAGTTAACTGGATTGTTTTTGTATCATGCAAGTGAATTTGAGTACCTGAAGAAAATCCTCACAATCAGGATTGAACCTTAGACTTTTGATCTGTGAAGCATATGTTGCTTAATATATTGTTAACAGCTACCATTATAATTAATTTTGTTATTACTCATATTTTATATTTTTGCATTTTTCTAGTTAAAATATATCATTCTAAAGCAGTCCATGTGTTCTTAATAAACAAAGATAACTTACTTTCCATTATAAAGAAAAGTATGTAAACAGAGCAGTCACTTGTAGCTTTACCATTTTCAAATACTTGGTTGCCTTTATTTAAAAAAAAGATAGCACAACTTGTTTATACGAAATTGTAGTAAAACCACAGTCCTAGAGGTGGAATTTTGTAATTTATAAATGTTCATTCATTATATTATATAAATCAGGATTTGCACTGATTTACACCATACAAGTGGCGTCTATAGCACAGCAGAATATAAATTAACATTCAACAATGTGCATTGATCAGTCTCATTGTGCCATGCAGCACTGGAGCCAACTGCATGCGATTATATCATGGCCAAAGGCCATTTGCATGTTCCCCAGGAGATCAGAAGTCCTGCTTGTGTTTATAAATATAAACATATCATTGATGTGGAATGAAAAAGGAGGTAGAGTCCCCATGCCCAAGTGGGTCTACTTCATAACACTGAAATTTCATAATGTTGAATTTCATAACGTTGAGACCAAAACATCTAAATCCCAAAACACTGAAAACTCAGAACATTGAAAGGGTGCTTCGTAACATTGAAAACCACAATGCATATGTAAATAACATCCACTCCACATATAACAGCACCTAACTAACAAACACACTTTCTACTATGTTTCTGCAGTGTAGTGAGGTTAGGAAATTAACTTTTTTCAACTGTAGTTCGATCTTGGAGTTAGCATATTTACTTTACAGGGGGGTTGTGAGAGGCAGAGCCACCCACATGGGGGGGTGCAGGGGGGCTTTCCCCCTGCAGAAAAGTTGTAGAAAGTGTGTTTGTTAGCTAGGTGGTGGTGTAGGAGGAGGGGATCTTATTTACTTGTACAATGTAGTTTTCAATGTTACGAAGCACACTTTCAATGTTTTGAATTTTCAATGTTTTGGGTTTTTAGTGTTTTGAATTTTCTATGTTATGGTCTCAATGTTATGAAATTCAGCATTATGAAATTTCAGTTTTATGAAGTAGACTCGACCAAGTATGTTTCCTCTATGTAGGGCCACCATGTTGCCTGTACATTGCATCCTATTAAAATTTACATAGCACTGGGACATCTTTTATGCAGAGTGCTATGATGGCATTGTCTTATGTTGAATCCTTTGTTTGGTACACCATGTCTAAGGACAAATTATTACAGCAATTCTTTGTAGCACCTTGGCACTATGCTAAGAGATCGGTCTTCCATTCCTTTTCCCCAAACTAAAGTTCAGAATTGTTGCTATTTTATGCCTGTTTAATGTCTTATAAACTTACAAAGAAAAATGTATGAAGTAGAGCATATAAATCTGTAACGAATTCCATTCCTAGTCTTTGCAAGAATCTATAGCTACTCATCAAAACATTTCATTTCCAACAGGTGATTCAAAGACAACTTAGCAGTGATGATCAGCATTTCAATACCTCACAAATACAACAGCTACAACATGTACATCAGCAAACCCTTTATTAACACAGAAAAATTAGGAAGGAAAACAACTGCTATTGATAAGGGGTATGAAATTAAATTAAAAACTCAAGACTGTAGTAACTTTTTATATGTAAAATCACAATTAATTAAATAGTTTTATTCTAATTCTACTGCACAAACATTTCAACTGTCAGCACTAAATTAGCTTTGAAAATGTCTTATCCCTAAAAAGAACTGAAAAGAAGTAATCTACAACACTGCTAAAAGATTCAGACACCGTCCCAAGAACCTGTCAGTAAATTTTGTATTTATTGTTTTGGAATTCCAGAATTACTCTTCTGAGAATCAGGCATTGGTACATAGAAATATTATCATTCCCCTGCACCATTATTCATTTTGAAAAGCTCTTTGAAGCAGTGTTAAAAACAATGCAAAGAGGGACACCTGTCTGCAGCCCGCACCCAGGCATGACACAATGAAGTGAGTTTCTGGAAATGGTATAGAATGTCATGACAGGACAACTAATACAGCAAATACTTTCATTATTATGCGAAGAAACGGTAGAGCTCTGATATAGAAAGTATGATCAAATGTATTTAGAAAATACGTACTAGTATGCAAAACAGTGTAACCGATAACAATAAATATGAGCAGCACACAAAACAATGTTACCAATAACAATAAATATCAGCAATATAATATAAAGAACAGTCAAAAACTGTCCTGACTCCACAGCCATTGTGAGTGTGCATCAGTCTTGTTTCATTATAATGTAATTCAGTGTATCACGTTTATGGGAAATACTACATAAAACCAAAGTTTGCGTAGATTTATAGTTTAAGAATTCAGATTACCTATCCCGTTATCTTGTAAATCAACTGAGCTCTATGAAACTGACAACAAACTGACATACAATATGCACTGAATGAGTATTTACATGCAATATATTAATAAAATGCTTTTACTCTGCTAGGAACTAAAGAGCATAGTGGCTTATTTAAATAAAGAAATATCCTGTTGTTTGCAATGTCTGCTAACTTGCCTCAGTATTCTAAAGTTACAGGGAGCCTTTTTATTATTGAGAAAGATTTAATGTGTTCCTGAACTCATTGGGCTTGAGTGCATTTCTCGGCTAAGGTAAATTCAAAATGTTCATCATTAGAACATAGCTATTAATGCTTTAAATGGAATAATGTGCTATTGCCACAGATACTTTTATGACACGATTTTTCATGCAAATTGTTTAGCGCAGTATAATTTTGGCGCTTTGTTGGCTAAAAAAATCCAATAATGTTTAAGTGGGGAAAAATGGGCTGCGTAGATTGATGCTTTGCACAATGAGCCCTTTATGAGATGTAATACCAACTGTTAATCAATAGACATGCCAGAACAGGATCCAATATGACCCTGTAGACTTTTTTTAATTAATCCTTGTTAAAACTATCGACTTGTTGTGACTGTGGCTGTGCCTGCTAGTGTGTTTCATCCTAATTAGGAGGTTAGTCTGTGTTGCTTATCGTGCAGATTACACATTAATGATTGTTTTCTTAAAACATAAAAATCAGTGAAAGGCACTTCCTTCTAATCTGGCAGAATTGTGCAATTATGGCAATTCTGCATGGGAGAAAGAATAGATGTTTGATAATTACATTGGCTTTCCTTTTCCATCTGCATAGGTACACAGAGTTTACATATACAGAATTTATATGTCATATGTATTATATATGACTGGAGCTGTCGCATTCTGCTTTGCTTTTTTTATCAGCAGAATACCAACACAATAGTTTCAGAAAAAGTTCAATTATAAAATAACTGAGCTGTGCTTATCTGACTGAAGCTGTGGTATGGTGGGAAACTCTTTTTATCACAAATACACACACACACACACACACACACACACACACACACACACACACACACACACACACACGTGCGCATACACATTTTATTTATACATTACATGGCAATGCTTAAACTGTCTGATTTCTTTCTTTTTTTCTGCTATCAATTTTTACTGTTATCAAGTTTTATGCAGAAACATTGGCCCAAAGTTTCTTATGTCTGATCAATCATATCTGAGAAAAATGGATGCCATCATTCTAAATATTTATATGCATATATAGTCTATGATGCCTTCATCAATGGAGGTCTGTATTTGTTAACGAATCATAATCTGTTTTGTCAGTGTCTTTGTGGTTTGAGCTTGTAAGCATTTACTGAGGGATGACTTTTTTTTCTGACTTGGACTTTATAGGGACCCATCACTGATGAAACAGACTCCATGCTTTCAGAGAATAGCTAGACTTTCCATTTGCATTGTACTGATGAGTCCAAAATAAGGGTGAAAAATACCACTTTTTGAGCTAGTGGAGCATGGATTTCATGGTCTAATGATAAGACATGTGGGTCATTGTGCATTCAGAGTCCAGTGAGCTTAAACATTTGCAGTCCTTAAAGGATAATTTGAATACCTATTGCGAGGCCTTCCTCGAAGAAGGTTTATAATTATAGGTATATATTTATCTATATACATATGCACAATATATTTTGTCACCTTGCACATCATTGAATCACAGCATGCTGATTGCAGTGCAGCAAAATGCAACCAGGTATCATGTGAAAATGGGTTTCAGCATGTGCTCTATGGGAAGAGAAGTCCAGCTGTCATTACTTCACAACAATGAATCAATACTTAATATAGTGTTATTGCCAAGTTTTATATCAATGGAAAGTGTTCAGTCATCTGAATCACGATATATATTCCTGTGTGTGTATGTAAGCATAGGTACACACACACACACACACACACACACACATATATATATATATATATATATATATATATATATGTGTGTGTATGTATATATGTGTACATATACACACACACACACACACACACACACACACACACACACACACACACACACACACACACACACACACACACACACAGATATAGATATGCACTATGATATGTTGAATTTGAAAAAGATGCTTGTGCTATAGAAATTAGATGTTCTCTCAGGGTTAGAAAAATTATGTATTAGCCAGTTAACAAGACAATATTGCCAGTTAATGTTGTATAGTTCTTTCCTTGTATAGAAGTTTACAAGTTTGATCAGAAGTTTAGTTAGAAAACAGTGGAATTATGGACTGCAACAGTACAGTTAGGGTCTTTTTTGGTATAAACTTATTTATCCTAAAAACAGAGGTGGCTAACTTCACAGCACCCACGCAAATGGAGAATAGTTGCATGACTGCTGAATCATATACCAATGCACTGTACGAACACGCACACAAATGCATGGATCTTGCCATACCCAATAGAACCAAGACGCTTTCCTCCAAAAAAAGGAAGCTAATCTGGTGGTCCTCTGCCATAAACAAACTCTACAACAGAAGGAGGAATCTGATGCGGAATAAGGTGAAGTCCCAAGATTGGAAAAACTCCCTTATCAGCCTCAACAAAAGTTGAGATCCCTCATCAAATCCTCTAAAGCTAGCTATGAAAACAGAATTGCAGCAGATAGTAAAGACAACCACAAAGCCCTGGGCAGCCAAGTGCTCTGGATTGTGCAGAATGCTCCGCATTTGTATTAGATTAAGCCCACTGTTCTGCTGTTCCGAATTTTGCAGCCGTTGCTCCGCTTAAGCGCTTTCATCCATATAATTTATACAACTACAGGTAGAACAAGTTTACTGGTTAAGCACTTTTGTCTGTGTAATTATACAGACAAAAGTGCTTACCAGTAAACTTGTTTTGGTACTTCATCCAGCAAAACTGCGGCGTGTGTAATAAAGAGCTGTGTAGTTCAAAGGCTCGCTTATTGCAGCTCTAAGTTGAGGAGAGAGGGAAAAAAGCCCTCTTGGAGGGGGATGAAGGTTTTTGAATTCAGACTGATATAAAAGGGGTTCTGCTTTCTAAATAATTGCAGCAAACCAATTGCTATAAATATTACTGCTTGCTGCATTCTAAGTACCAGTCATGGAGCACTGAAGGAGTAAGTGCTTCAGCCGTGATTAAGCTGCGATATCGGTGTTTAGTTTATATAATGACTGAATGCTGGTACTGCACTACAGTGGGATCATTTGCTGCCCCCTTTGCCTCATTGTAGCTATGGTCTGGGCATGAGTAAAAGGTTTGGCAATACAAGATTGTGCTATTTTTATGAAGTTAAAGTACAGTTTGTTAAATGTTGCCCCTGAAGTTGTGGTTAGCTTTAAAGGCTGAGATTGTTTCTTTGACAATAAGTTTTTTTTAAAAAATAGAATACAGGGCACTACTCAGCCATAGGATAGAGTTGTGAATGAGGGTGTTGTCATTAAATCTTTGTGGAGAGAGATATGGGATGGAATTAAATTTGCCAGAGTAGTAAGTGTTTCTAATAGAAAGTTTCTGCAGGAAGATGTAAATGCAGCTTTTTTTTTTTTTTGGCCCCAGTGGCTGGGTTAAAGGTCATGTGCTTTTGTGTCTGTGATCTGTCCAGTTAGCAGTTTTACTGTTTTCCAGAAGTATTTAGGAGAAGTTGACTGCCTAATTTATTTTATGCAACTGAGCTTAGCATAATTAATTGCAATTCTGTTTTTTTTTCCTGAGACCGAGAAATACTAGGTGCAAGGTTTCATTGCATTTTTTTCTACTGTCTCCATGCCCTGTCCTTGTTCCATAAATGTTAGTCTCATTTTTGGATCACTCTGCTAACTCTATCTACTATCACGTTGGATTTTCCAGGGATGTGCATTGCTATCAGAAAGCATTGGGAGAAGGTCGGCCACTGCCATTCTCTCAGGACCTCCCGACAAAGCGGGTAAGACCTGGTTCCTCCTTGTTTGTTTATGTACTACATATACAAAGTGTACATGACTTTTATTTGCATGGAATTCTGGAATGTACAGAGGGCTGTCAGCACAAAATAGTAGAAAGAGGACAGTATTTTAAAGGTGGCATTCACATTCCTATATATTTTGGTTGAAAGGCCATGGCCATGGTCATGATACACTTTTCGCGCAGTGCGAAAATAGGGTGTTCCACATTTTGACCATTTGTCGCACATTGCAATTGTCTGTGTTCCACATTGGCCTCTTAGCAGGTTGAGACTTATGACAAAGCCTTCTATAGTTATGTAAAGAATTTCCACGCCAATACCCAGATTTGCTCTGAGGTACTGCACAATGGTTATACCTCTCAACCTGGAAACATCAAAAATCTGGACAAGGCCCATGAAAAATAGGTAGAAATCTGTATGCTGATTAACATAAAATTTACATGCAGACTTATGTAATCCCACCCACTGCAATGGAATTATGAGATACCAACTTTCAAACACAAACTGAAGAACAGACAACAAAAATATGATACCAGAGTCCCCCTTCAGCCATTCCAATGTCCCATTACCTGGCTATTTTGCCCCATTTACCATAAATACTAATGTGTGCATACTGCTTTACTTCTACAATGATTATTTGGGTTTTATTTTTACATTTTATAAGCAATACTGTCTCACAATTAAAATAGACTTGGAATTAAAACTTATCTGCTCTTGAAACTCACATTCATTAAAACAGCATTGAAACCCACACAACATCCCAAAAAAATGCATCTGGCCAGTGGTGGATAAAGATTACCTTTGGGCTGTTTTCAAATCATTGGCCCATTACACACAAAATCCAGAAACATACACTTGTTCTTTGATACACCTTCCTGACTTTATTAAATTATATTCCTTATACAATACAGCACACGTGTTAAACAGAGCGCATTTTAAATTTATTGTTTGAACATTTTTCCAGTAGGCAATGAAACATCATCATCATCATCTTCTTTCGAATGTTCCCATTAGAGGTTGCCACAGCGGATCATCTGTTTCCATTTCTTCCTGTCCTCTGCATCATGCTCTTTCACACCAACCGCCTGCATGTCCTCTCTCACCACATCCATAAACCTTATCTTAGGCCTTCCTCTTTTCCTCTTACCTGGCAGCTCCATCCTTAGCATCTTTTTCCCAATATACCCAGCATCCCTCCTCAGCACATGTCCAAACCAACGCAATCTCGCCTCTCTTGCTTTGTCTCCAAACTGTCCAACCTGAGCTGACCCTCTAATATACTGATTCCTAATCCTGTCCATCCTAGTCACACCCAGTGCAAATCTTAACATCTTTAACTCTGCCACATCCAGCTCTGACTCCTGCCTTTTCATCAATGCTACAGTCTCCAACCCATATAACATAGCTGGTCTCACTACCCTCTTGAAGACCTTCCCTTTCACTCTTATTGATACGCGTCTGTCACAAATCACTCCTGACACTCTTCTCCACCCATTCCACCCTGCCTGTACTCTCTTCTTCACCTCTCTTCCACACTCACCATTACTTTGAACTGTTGATCCCCAGTACTTAAACTCATCCACCTTTACCAACTCTACTCCCTGCATCCTCATCATTCCTCTACCCTCCCTCTCATTTACACACATATATTCTGTTTTAGCCCTGCTGACCTTCATTCCTCTCCTCTCTAAAGCATATCTCCACCTCTCCAGGGTCTCCTCAACCTGGTCCCTACTCTCACTACATATCACAATGTCATCTGCAAACATCATAGTCCACGGGGCCTCCTGTCTAATCTCATCTGTCAACCTGTACATCACCACTGCAAATAAGAAAGGACTCAGAGCTGATCCTTGATGTAATCCCTCCTCCACCTTAAATGTATCTGTCACTCCCACCACAGTCTTCACCAATGTCGCACTACCCTTGTACATATCCTGTACCACTCTTACATACTTCTCTGCCACTCCCGACATCCTCATACAATACCACAACTCCTCTCTAGGCACCCTGTCATATGCTTTCTCTAAGTCTACAAAGACACAATGCAACTCCTTCTGACCTTCTCTGTATTTCTCCAACAACACTCTCAGGCAATGAAATAAAATGCATAAACCAATAATGACAAACTAGCCAATTCAGAACCTTTCCATCATAAAAGTCTACTTCCACAACCACACAATATATATATATATATATATATATATATATATATATATATATATATATATACTGAGGAGGGATGCAGAGGATATTGGGAAAAAGATGTTAAGGATGAAGCTGCCAGGTAACAGGAAAAGAGGAAGGCCTAAGATAAGGTTTATGGATGTGGTGAGAGAGGATATGCAGGTGGTTGGTGTGACAGAGCAAGATGCAGAGGACAGGAAGAAATGGAAACAGTTGATCTGCTGTGGTGACCCCTAACAGGAGCAGCCAAAAGAAGAAGAAGATATATTCTCGCACTTATTTTCAATTTCAGTTTTTTTTTTTTTTTTGGGGGGGGGGGGCAAAAGGCCAAAAACCAAGGACACAGTTTAAACATGGCTTGTATAATTTTGGAAAGTTCCTAGAATAAAATGTTGTGTTACCACCATGCATTTCACTAGCAAGTCTTGAACCCAAGATCTTGTGTATTACAGTCGGAGTAAAGTACAGTTGTGTACTCTTACCATAAATGTAGATGTTCGAGTGTGTTCACTGTTGCAGTCATCACTGTAGGGTTCTTCCTGCCAGCAGCAGCCCTTGATCGGCCAGAATCCCAAAGTCTGGATCGGGCGCCAGCTGAGGTCGCATTTATCCTGACGTCAATGCGCCGGAAGGTATAAAGACCTCAGCTGACGCCATATCCCCAGTTTTTCTTGCCCCAGATGTCAGGTGCCCAGAAAGAAAAGGCTAAAAAAGAAACCATGCCCAAAACCTCAGCAGCCAAAATACCTCACAACAGACAATACTCAAGGAAAAAACAAAAGAGGGGATAGGAGGGAGGGTAACCCAGACTGCAACAGTGAACACACTCGAACATCTACATTTATGGTAAGAGTATACAACTGTACTATGTCCTTCGTGGTTCACTGTTGCAGTCATCACTGTAGGGTTGAGTCCCAAAGCTAAGAAAGGTTGGCTGGAGGAGAAACAGAGGGAGCGGTCACAAAACCTTGCAAAACCACAGAAGCAAAACCTGCCCTGGATTTAGAATAGAGAGGGAGGTTGTAATGCTTAGAAAAAGTATGTACAGAACTCCAAGTAGCAGCTTCCAAAATATCCTTGGTAGGAACCCCACAAAGAAAAGCTGCTGAAGTAGCAGTAGCCCGGGTAGAATGAGTCCTAACATTAACAGGAACCGGATTGCCATGATAAGAGTAACAGAACTTGATGCAATGGGCAATCCACTTGGAAATAGTTTGGTTAGTGATTGCTTTCCCCTGAACAGTAGGAGCATAAGCGACAAACGACTGATCAGATCTCCAGAATATCTTGGTCCTGTCCAGGTACAGACAAAGCTGTATGTGCACGTCTAGAGAGTGCAAAAGACTTTCTTCCTCACTTTGAGGATTAGGATAAAAGGTAGGCAAATGAATAGACTGATTCAAGGCCACTGCCGAAACCACCTTGGGCATAAATGTGGGATTAGTCCGTAGAGAGACCCTGTCCTGATGAAAAATAAGGAAGGGTACCACAGCCATGAGTGCTTGCAATTCCGAAATTCTTCTAGCAGAGGTAATAGCTAAAAGAAAAGCAGTTTTCCAAGACAGAAATTTTAAATCTGTGGAAGCTGCAGGTTCAAAAGGAGACAAAGTTAATTTCTCCAAAACATAGTTAAGATCCCAAGTGGGAACAGGAGCCCTTATAGGGGGCCAAATATTCTTAGCCCCTCTAAGAAATTGTTTAAGTAAAGGATGAGAAAAAATCGGAGGATCCGTATCGTAATGTGCAGAAATAGCAGAAGCATGAAGCTTAACAGATGAAAAAGATAGGCCCGTATGTAATAACTCTGTTAGATACTGTAAAATCAGAGGAATGTTTGGAACAGAAGAATCACCACCCTGGACTTGACTCCAGGAGCAAAATCTTTTCCATTTTCCCACATAAGATTTTCTAGTGCTGGGCCATCTAGTTTCATGGATTACATCCAATACCTGTTTGGAAAGGGCAGAGGTGTTTACAGACCCTGGATCCACCAGGCAGCTAGATGCAGAGTCTTGACATGACTGTGCAGTATCCAGCCATCCCGTTGAGACAGTAGATGAGGGATTTGAGGCAGAATCTAGGGAGGCTCCTGAATCAAGGTCGTCAGGGTGGAATACCAGAATTGCCGAGGCCAATTGGGAGTCAGTAGAATCGTGCAGTCTGTCTTGTTTTATCTTCAGAAGTACCCAAGGTAGAAGAGGAAAGGGAGGAAAAGCATATACTGAGAGGTGTTTCCAACTGAATGAGAGGGCATCCACTTTCCATGCTAGTTTATGGTAGGTCCTTGTGCAGAATGTTGGAAATTGATGATTCTGAGGGGATGCAAAGAGATCTATGTCAGGACATCTCCAAGCCCTTATAATCATCCTGAAAATCTGAACATCCAACATCCATTCATGTGGATCTGAAATGCGTCTGCTCAATGCGTCTGCCAGAGTGTTGTCTTTCCCTGGCAGAAATTGTGCCTGAAAGTCGACACTGCAGGTCAGAGCAGTGTACCAGAGATTCATGGCTAATCTGCACAGGGGGTAAGAGTGAGAGCCCCCCTGCTTGTTGATGTACCACATTACTGTAGTGTTGTCTGTCCGTATCAACAACTGTCCTGGTAGAAGAAGGTCCCTGAAGGCTATCAGGGCATTCTGTACAGCTAATATCTCCTTCAAATTTATGTGCAGTTGCGTTTGCTCCTTCGTCCAAACACCCTGAAGATATCTCCCATGCATGTGGGCTCCCCAGGCATAATCTGAAGCATCCGTTGTCAGAACTTGGTTGGTCGGCAGAGGACAAAAAGGCTTCCCCTTGTTCTGTAGACAGGCTTCGGCCCACCAAAGAAACTCTCGCTGGAGACAAGGCAAAATCGTGACCACTGTTTCCAAACTGTGGTAATGCTGAGACCAGACACTCTTGAGGTACCACTGCAGTTTCCTCATATGCAGCCTTGCATATGGTATTAGCAGAATGCAGGAGGCCATGTAACCCAAAGCCTGAAGAATTTTTCTTGCAGTCAGCTGTTTCATTGAAGCCAGGTGTCGGAAAAAAGAAGCCAGTTGCCCTTTTTAGTCTGGTGTTAAGGAAGCCATCTGGGTGGAAGTACTCAGAAGAGCGCCCAGGAAAGTAATCTGTTGTGTGGGTACCAGATTTGATTTCTTTAGATTCATTGTGAAACCGAGGCACTGAAGAAGATGCTGCACAAAAGCTAGATGCTGAAGTAGAGTGTCTTTGTCATCCGCTTGAAGAAGACAGTCGTCCAGATAAGGGTAAATTTGAATCCCCTTCTGTCTGCAAAATGCCATTACTGGTGCCAGGTGCTTCGCAAAGACCCTGGGCACAGTAGATAAGCCAAAGGGCAGCACAGAGAACTGGTAATGCTTTGAGCCTGCTTTGAAATGCAGATACCTTCTGCACTCTTGCCTTATAGGAATATGCAGGTAAGCTTCTTTTAAGTCCAAAGTCACCATCCAAGCATTCTTGCCCAACATAGGCAGCAGATGCTGCAGAGTGAGCATCTTGAATTTCAGTATATCTAGGAAGGTGTTTAGTACAGAGAGGTCCAGGATTGGTCTCCACGAATTTTCCTTCCTGGGAACCAGGAAAAGTCTGGAATAAAAACCTTGCCCTATTTCTAAATTTGGCACCAATTCTATGGCCCTCATAGCCAGGAGGGACTGAACCTGCCATTGTGCCTCTGCCCACTGATGATTTGGCAGGTCTGGCCAACCGTTCGGTTTTGGCAAAGTGTGGAAATGAAATCTGTAACCTCTTGAGACTATGTCCAGAACCCATTTGTCCCAGGTTATGTGGCTCCAATTTTGATAAAAAAGAGAAATCCTTCCCCCCAAAGGAGCTTCCAGGAGAGGAGCCCTGGAACCAGAAAGAGAGAGTCATAAAGACTGTTTTTGGTAGGGCTGAGACTTATCTTCACCTCCCTTGGGAGAGGGGGCACTCCACTGCCTATTCCTAAAATGGGACTGTGACTGTCCCCTACCTCTAGAACACCTGAATCTGCCTCTCTGAGACCTGTCCGAACCCAGAAAGGACCAAGGTTTAGTTGGCCAGTGTCTGCTAAATCTAGGAGGTTGCACTTGTACAAAATCCTTAATTGTTTGCATAGATTTGGCTTTGTCTTCCATTTTCTTCAATACCTCTTCAGCTTTGGACCCAAACAGAACATCGTGCTGCAAAGGGGCATCCAAAAGTTTGGCTTTAATCTGATCCAGCAAGCTTTGATCTCTTAACCAAGCATGTCTTCTAATGACAGCGCCAGTTGTTGCAGCCCTACAAGAATCCTCCAAAGAATCAAAACCACAATGCAGGGTATGTTTACCCACTTGTTCAATAGTATGCAATAAATCCTGTAACTCCTGATTATCCGCACCAATAGACACAGCTGACATCTTTTGTTGGAATACAGACAAAAGGTATTGCTGATACTTCAGCATAGGAAATTGACAGTTCAAAGCCCTAATAGTCAATGTAGTAGAAGTATAAACCTTTTTACCCCATCTCTCCAAAGCCCTGGACTCTCGGTCAAAGGGAATAGGATTTTTAGCAGAGGCCGCTTTAACACCCTTACGACCCTGAGAAATTGTTTCGGGATCAGGCGAAAGATTTTTAAAAAGAAATTTATGAGAATCTGGAACCCTATAATACCTATCCGGTTTGGCTGGAGTAGGGGGAAAAGAATCAGGAGAGAGAGAAGCGTCCAAAAAACATCATCAACAATGTCCAATACAGGGGGAATAGCCAGAGGCTTATGCTGTGGGGGAAGAAGAAAATCCCTAAGCCTTTTCTTGGATTCAGAGAATTCCTGCCCTTCCCAGTGAAAATGCACCCTCATATCATGCAAAGTTTCACCAAAAGAATAATCCTCAGGAGGAGAGGCGGAAGGAAAGGAATCTTCAACATTAGAATCCTCATAAAGAGGAAAAGAATAATCCTGCTCAAGGGAAGAAGCAGAAGAAACAGAAATTTGGTCTGAAGAATCATAATCGGACTGTAATCGAGGCTTCTTGTCAGGAGGGGGATGAGAACCCCTGATCATAGTTAAGAGATCTTCAGCCATCCTAAGCATCTGCCTCTGAGGCCTAGGACACTGATCAAAAGGCGCCTGTGCTAGCCACTTCACTTTAGCCGGAGCCTTAGACTTTGACTTAGCAAGTAAACTTGAATCCACATTTACAGGAAGCTGTGAAGGCCTGAGAACTCCCTCAGAAGCTGGTACCTGCCTACCGGCTCCAGACCCAACTGAGGGAGCAGTATCCGAAGGTCCAGTCCCTGGCAATTCTGAAGACCTCATCAGCTCCACACCGGAGTTGATACAGGCAATTGGTTCAAAAGAGGCGGATGACAGGGGCTGCAAAGGTGCCTCACTGACGATCGTCGAAGCAGCAACTGGCAATAACTGAGTAACATCCTTTGCTGTGGACCTTGAGGCCTGTCTGCATCCCTGTGCCTCTTACACACCCCAGAAGCCGGAAAAGAATCTGAAGACATGTTATAATTAAACCTTTTTCCAAAATAGTAAAAGGCAAAGTTATATCTTCGCCTAATAGTACGCTGATTAAATCTAGCACAAAACACACAATTAGAAACGTCGTGGTCAGGACCCAGGCAGGGAATACAGTAAGAGTGAAAATCCCTATGAGGTATCTGCTTCCCACAAGAAATACAATTATTAACTTTTTCTGACATCTGACTGGAGCAAGAAAAAGACCTCCCCAATGGGGCACTTATCTGTAAAACACAAAAATCCTAGGAGTAGATCCAAAAACAAACAGGAACAAGCCGAAAACTTAAATGACTATCATTGAGTGAATTTTTAGCTCTCAACCTCTTAGCACAAAAAACCTGGACAAAGCCAATAATGGGGTAATACAGAATTAAATTCTCACTTCTCAACGTAGCTCTCAATGCCATAGCACAAAAAACATGGACAAAGCCAATAATGGGGGAATACAGCCCAAAAATAGGGACAAATTTCAAATACTGATCTTATAAACTTAGAAAATTGCTAAAATAAAAGGTTTTGTGTTACCATTTATTTTCTGAAGAATATGAAGTCTGAAATTCAAATGCCTGTCATTATTTAGTGAATTCAACCTTTCAGTGATTTGCCACAAAAATCCTGAAAACCACAGATTTTATGAGGAACAGATAAAAAATATGAGGCACAAATTCACAAGTGGTGGTGGCTATGGACTTGAGGCTCTTTTTATCTTGTACCCAAGGTACAGGGTTTGAGTCTGAGTACCTCTAACCTACAATTGGGGCATTTTCATACACACACACACACACACACACACACACACACACACACACACACACCCCTTCTGAAATATTCAAGCAGAAAATCTAAAATTGAGTGCAGCGCAGCCAGACTCCTACCCATTCATGTACGTCTCGCAGTCCTTTTCCATTCACAGCAGCTGTCAAGATAATAGCCAGCCAGAATCGGAAGTAATGCAGCAGTCCTTTCTGTTCACCTTGCTCCTCACAAGTGTATAACAGCTCGCAAAATAATAAGCCTGCCAGAATAAATTCGTAAGCGAAGCAGGAAGTAATGCAGCCAAAATATACTACAAAATGTTTCCCGCGTACCCGCTCTCCATTTAAACAGCCGGAATGTGTACACACATCCATAGTGTGCATGTGAGCCTTGAACTCAATTCTGACAGGCTGGTAGCCCCGATTGATGGGCGTGATGACGTCAGCTCAAAAAGTGAAAAAAATTTTTTAAAAATCTGAGAAAAACTCAGAAATGAAGGGGTGCCACTCGGGAATTGTGGCATCCCATTATTTGGACCCCAAAACCTGGTAAAAAATTAGTTATTTGGTATGGTTGGGAGGTATGACAATGGTACCTCCTATAGCTAGCCAACAGGTATCGCCAATATACTGGCCGACAGATTCAGTGCCAACTTTACCCCTCTCTCCCCCCCAAAGGACCAATCACAGTACCAGCCGATTACCAGGCACCCAGTATTAATGTTGCACAGGTTAAAACAGCCCTGTCCAAGGCCAAGAATACAGCTTCTATGGGACCTGACAATATCCCTGGCTGTGTTCTACATGAACTACAGAGTGAACTGACACCTCACCTGTGTGCCCTGTTCAATCACAGCCTCACCTCAGGCTTTGTCCCTACAAAATGGCACACTGCTACAGTCATCCCTCTCCACAAAGGAGGAATGACTACAGACTCTAGGAACCATCAATCCATTAACCTGATGAGTCTGATATGCAAAGCTATGGAACACATCATCATGGACCTAATAAACAAGGATATAGGGAATCTCCAAACTCTGGATCCCACACAGTTTGGTTTTGTGAGGGGTAGATCATGCCTGCTCAACCTGGTCGACTTCTTTGTGTCAGTCACCAGAGCTGTGGATTAAGACAAGGTGGTTCATACAGCCTACCTTGATTTGGCCAAGGTCTTTGATACTATTCCCCACTCAGGAATCATAGAAAACTCACTAAGCTAGGCATCAACCCATATATCACTAGGTGGGTTGCAAACTGACTCACAGATAGAACTCACGGTGTGAAAGTAGCTGACTCCAAGTCAGACTGTCGACCAGTCATGAGTGGAATCTCACAGGCTTCAGTCCTGGGTCCTCTCCTGTTTGGTACCTACTTCTCTGAAGTCCAGACCAACACAAAAGGACTCTGGCTTACAAAGTTCACAGACAATTGCAAGTTGAGAGCTATTATTAACTCCCCAAGTGATGTTGACATCTTACAGAAAGGCCTCACTGAGACCAACAACTGGTGTCAGAACCATGGCCTTAAGCTCAATGCCAAAATATGTGTCATCATCCCCTTTGGGAAAAACCCAGTTCCCATTAATTAAAACATTGATAGTAGTCCACTGAACACAGAAGGTGTTATAAGAGATCTGGGAACACAGAATGTTTGTAGCTTTATAAAACAGTCATACATGCTTTATTACGAGTTGTAATTTAAACACGTTTTTACATTATTTAGTACAATTTTGTGGGTTATTAGACACTGTATAATTTCATTGAATGAATGAATTGCTGTTGGCACTTTAACATCTGATTTGCATATTTTATTAGTTGCTATTCTAGTCACATGATTTGGGCTAGAAAGTAATTACGCCTTGAGTTTTTAATCATGGTTCATCTTGAAAAAGCCTGGTATGCCTCCAGGCGAAAGCGCTTGATGTGGAATTTTTTATCTTTTCATTAAAACAGAGTTTTATTTAAGTCATTTTGAATTTTTTTGTTCCTGTTGAGCCTTTGGATACATCATTTTGTTCTTGGTCTGGTTCGGATCTAATTTGGTTTTAGATCTGGGAACACAGGTTGACAGCAACCTCTCTTTTGACCACCACATTGCCACTGTGGTCAGAAAGTCCTTCTATCTGGCACATCTCATTACTAAAGGTTTGGCATCCAGGAAGAAAGAGGTCATTGTCTCCCTCTACTCTTCCCTCATTAGGCCAGCCATTGACTACAGTGCCCCTTTTGGCATGTACCTCACTAGACACCTGCAACAACTGGAGAGGCTGCAAAAGTATCTCACAAAGAGGATCCTAGGCCTTAAACACTTGTCCTATATAGACAGACTCAAAAAACTCCAACTCTTCCCTGTCTCATATCGCCTACTTTGAGACAATCTCTGCTTGACTTACAAAGCCATGTCTGACCCAGCTCTGTTAGAAATGCTACATCTAAAGAAATCCCAATCCCTCCACACCACATGTTCCAGAGACCTCAACCTCATTACCACAATCAACAGAACATGCTGGAGGGACAGGTTCATAACCCAGAGACTGCCCATGCTATGGAACAGACTTCCCATACATGTCAAACAGAGCACCTCACTGGCCCTCTTCAAGAGGAATCTTGATGAGTGGAATAAAAATAAAAAAATCACTCTGGGGATCACTCCAGTGGCTCTACTCAACAGAGGCACTAGGAACCAAGGTCGGGTGACACGATGCCAGGGTAATCCTATGGTCTAGGCTTATAAAGGCTCCAGGGTCATTAGCCTAGTACTCACCTATGAACCTATATGAATCACCTAAATCAGAGAGCTGGAATTGTGTTTTTTGTTGAGGCCTATAGCATGGAATTTCTAAAAAGATAGCCTGCTTAATTGAATGGCTGTAAATAGTTGGTGGAAAGTAGCCATCAGCATTGTTTTATTTCAGCTACTAGCCAAATGTGTTATTATTTTGATTTATTCTGTTGATTACTAATTTATTTATTTGACATTTGTTAACCAGGATAGTCCAACTGGGTCACAAGATCCATTCTCAGTGGCGACCCAGGGAGTAAAGCTCCACAATTTTAGAAAATTATAAGACTTACAAGCAAACTACAATATCTAAGTATACAGTGAGTACATTGTTAGTTTAACTGTGACAAATTACAATATATAAGTATACAGTGAGTGCATTGCTAGTTTAACTGTGATAACACTTTACACAAAGACTCATAAGCAAAATTAGTAGACAAAAGTATAGAGTGGATACATTACACATTTATCCTTATAACACTTTACACAAAATTATAAATTTGAGAAGACTTTTCCAAATTTGACACAACTTTTAACATTATGCAGTGTCATACTGATGGTTCCATCTGCACAGATCACCTATCAGAATGTTTTTTTACTTAAGGGAAAGGGATGGTTTCTGATTGCATTATAAGCCCAGCAGTTAGATGAATAAGTCATTTCTAATCTAAATATTTAATGAGACATGCGTGGTAAACACTGGAAAGAATGAAAAATACTGAATTAAACTGTGCTTGTGTTTTTATCTAGTTCAGTGAGTCATTGGAAGCAGCAGTCTACACAAAGCACTCATAATTTTTTCACTTACCAGGTGAGGTGGGGAGATCCCCACTGGCTATCTCACTTCTGGCTCCAAGCGCACGGGCGCCCAGGTGTGACATGCTCGGGGGACAGTTTCAGGTGAGGAGTTTGACTGGGACGGTTCAGCTGTCAAAGAGCAATGTAGGTGTCAGCACGATGGTGATGAGACCAAATTAACATAAGGTTTGCATGTTTCACTTTTTCACAAGAGTCCCTAATGGATGTGAGGTATATTATATGTCAGTAAGATTGTGGCTATAAAACATCTACCACACTTCTCTGCTAGTTCTGTAATGGAATGACAGTAAGTTTTATTATTCAGAGAGTACTTGAGTAGTTTCTGACTGATTGATGTTTTGGTGTGCCCTAAATCCCCAGAAAATGTGAGGTGCCAGAAAGCTTTGCTTTTCTTGAGCTGATTTTACTGTGACCAGCCCAGCAGTTAAATTAATTTAATCAAGCTTGACAAGCATGGAAGTAATCATTATGCAGAAAGCATAACCTTTTCTTATAAATACCACATAAATAACCAATAAAATGGCTATGATACAAGGTTTTCCAATTAGCAATCTGTACCTTCAAACAAAAATAGTTCAGAAATCATTTGCCCTCTGAGATGTTCAAATGAAATGATGCGCAGTTCAAAACAGTCAATTTACTGAAATTTTATTTTGCTATTTTATTTTTAAGTTTTTTTAGCAGTATTTAAATCCTGGCATAGGCCTATGAGAAGGTGGTAGAAGGTGTTGTCACTTTCCATGTTTCCTTAACAGTCACACTTCAATTGCACTAGTTGTTTTATGTAGAGGTCAGCTTACTAGGAAAGTGCTTGTTGAGTCAAGCAATGCAGAGATGTGTATCCATTCTTCTACAAAAAGAGATTTTCGAACAAGTTCTACAAGGTACAAAAATACAAAAGAATGCAAATGACTTCACTCAGAAATAGCTCAAACGAATCACACACTAAGTATGGAAATCCAGTACATGGAAATTAAGAACGCTGATGTATTTCCCACATTAACAGATTATACTTCATTGCTCTTCACTCTCACAATTGTCATAAACAGTGTGTTTGAAATTAGAACTGCTTTTCTTTATCAACACATTTCATTTAAGAATGCTTCCAGTTTTTAAACTGCATAAACTTGCAAAATTTATGAGTTACAAACTCTGAATGGAATCTTGCAAAATTTCTGTCAAGGAATTATTGTTGATAATCATCATAAGATGATTAAGATGGAGAAGTCTTGAAATCCTTTCTTACAGGAATAAAAGAGTTTATTACTTAAGGTGTCTTTGAAAGATTAACTTCCAGGAAAGTACAAGAGATTATGAAGTTTTTCTTATAGCCTAGTATGAACCTATGATAAAATCAGTCTACACTATTTCAAGCCTGGCCAATAACTAGAGGTCAGAATCAAACTCTGTACTTTATATTTGTGATGTTAAGATATTAACCATCATACCAAACCCTCTCTATTACCACTACCCTTTTTTACTCCCATCTGTGCAAGACACCTGCCCAGATGTTTTACAACCTGTACCCAGTCATCGGATTTTTTCCACAGGGGTCTGACATGGACATGCCCAGGGCATGCCTTATGGCCCATCTGTTCCTGCATGGGAAAGCCTAATGTCCCATCTGTTCACCCAGTGGTGTGAGCCCGGGAGATGGTACAAGCAGCTTACCTGCAGACCCTGCATATCCTTCCCTCCAATAGTCTGTTTGCAGGCTCATAATAGCTGTCTCCTTATAGGAGAGGGGCATGCATGCTCCATCACAGACAACCTGTGTCCCTATCTCAACAGGGATACTGCAGCTTGACACAGTACAAGCCATCACTGTATTTTACATGAGGTCAGTGCACCTGGTCACTCACAGACCAGCTTACTTCTATTCCCTGAGGATGGCTGAGCAAGTATTGGCCACTAAAGCTTGTCCTCTCTCAGTCTGTCCCCCAGTTGTCTGTGCAATTGAACAAAAGTTTCCTTTGCCTATGACAGTGCCTCATCTAGCTATGCCATACAGGTGAGACATCATTCTTTTAAAGTCTTAGAGTAAATCCAGTCAGGCCTGTAATAATTATGTATTGTTACTAAGGTCTTGGTTGTTCACTCAAGAATAAAAATTGCAGGTGATCTCTACTTGGGACTAAAAGTGGGGAACCCCATTGCTGAGCTGAAGAAACTTAAGTGAAAATCTTCAGGAAGAAACTGAGGTTTTCAGAAATGTCAATCAGTTCCTCAAAGAAATGTGGTCTGTTTTGGTCTAGTGTTTGACAATAAAATGTGTTCTGTTTTGGTTTAGTATTTGACAACAAAATAGCTGACCAAGTAGAAACTTGCAATATTAACACATTGTAATTTGCAACAGTGTCTGACACAAACGTGCCTGCTAAATAAATATACCAGTTACATTTGCTGCTTAAGAGATTTAGCAAAAATGATATGAATGTATGTTTATGACCAAAATACATGTAGTATAACAGTATGACTGTGATTTCCTCCACACGTGATATATCTGGGTGACTCAGGTTTATATCTGAAAGCATTCTTATGGGGAATTAGACAGTCATTCTGCAAAAAAATAATTGCTAATGTATAACTTTAGAAAATGTTAAACCTTTGTATGCATTACATGAAATATTCACCCCTTTAAGGACAATGTTCTTTTAGTAATGTCCAGTAATTAGAAAAATACAACTGAAAAGCATAAAGGATTTGACACTGGATTGTACTAAAAATAACAATGTTATTGTGAAGTATCTGAGCTAACAGAATAACAATATTAGTGTGTTATTGTTGCTGTCCATTAAAGAAAGGAATTTGGAAACAGCAATTCAGATTAAATTCATCATTGGGGTACGGTTGGCTTTATGGTTGCACAGACATTTCTGAAGACAAGTTTAATCTATTTTTTATTGTCATATGAGAGAGATTGTTTTATAGTTAAACACAGGAAATGCTGACAACTTGAGAAATTCATTATTTATAATGACATTTTGAAATAGCTTCCATGGGTTGAAACATGACATCATAAATTCCTTAAGAAAGTCATGTTTGGCCTTAGATTTTTGAGCATCAAGAAATAAAAGTTTAATGAAAGACGGAAGTTTAGTGAAGTCATTGGAAGTTGTATCAAGCTATCAAGCACTGGAAATGCTTTAGAAGCAGTTCCATAATCTAGGACAACTGACGTTACTGATGAAATCTAAATGGTATTATTAAGAGTTAGAAATGGCATGAGATATTCAATAATTTTACCAGGATAAAAATAATTATTAGAAGAGAATTAAGAGAATGAACTGGTTATTGTAAGCTCCCCCTTTTTTTTGGCGGGGAGCTGAACAGGAAGTATTCATATTCCAAATAAATGACAAGGTAATCCCATTAATTGATTTAAAAAAATCACTGAGAATACAAGGAGTTGGTATACTGTGAAAACAGAATATTCTAGAAAAAGCCATCTTAAACTGAAGTTGTTGCAGTTCCCTCAACCAGTTCCTTTTTTATCTAACACATAGATTAGAGATTATCTAATACAGAATTTGGATTTGTCCAGAACAGAATATGCATTTTAGGATTCAGTTAAACTCACAGATATTTGTGTTTTTATTTAATTATTAATACAATTCACAAGCCACAAGTTCATCATTGACATCAGTTTGAATACCCAGAGAAAAAAATTGAGATTTACTATATAATTTGAACCTCTTTCACAACATGCAGTATTTGACGGATACATTTAGAACAATTCTGAAAATAATATAATCTAGAAAAGAAGTGATACTAGACATACATATTAAAAATTCCTTATTAAAAAGATTTTTAAAAAATTGTAAAGTAAAATGGGTCAAGCGATAGTATAAGACGATAGGTGACAAAGTATACACCTTCCTATTACCTATGGAAATGCTTGTAAGATATAAAATGTTGATATTGATTGCTACAAATGAAGAAGCTGAGTCATATAAAACTTCAATAAATACAGCTTTTTAGAATTAAAATTTTCCAAGACTTTTAATAAAAATGGTACACAAACTAAAACAGCTGCTTTACTCACCTGTAGTGGAAATGCTTCTTATTGGCTACTTACCTCTCTGTTATGCTGCAAGATAAATTGAAGCATAATGTTACTGAGTCTGAAGTCACTGCATGAGTCCTTATTGGAACTTTGATAAGATCTGAATGGTAATTATATGATGTCTTCTGGAAAGTCTCATTAAGAAGATTTAACATCAAGTTTGATTAACGGGATCAGATGATATACTTTTTTTCTTACTAAGAGAGATCTTAGGTTTAGTTTAGCAATTACAATTGTTTTAGATTGATTCATATATTTTCATTAATACCCTTATGCTGGATGGAATTAAATAAGATTAGAGAAAGTTGTTGCTTACATTTGTTATATAAAATGCCAATAAAACCCATCCATCCATGGAGATTTGCCTGCTTTATGGTATGAATTCTGATCCTTCTCCAAACAAAAATCAGCATTTCTTTAATGACAGACTGGCCAGAAATTCTGTCTGGAATGAGGTTCATTTCATACTTATCATCTGTTTGGAATGAGGTTCATTTAATCCTTATCAATGCCTAGGGAGTAAATATTTGAAATAAATAAAATATATACCTTCATAGGTATAATTGAAAACTTTAAGGATTTCATCTGATTATGTGTACAGAGAACCATTAAGCAACAAACATTAAATATTATTTGAGCTATGATTCAGTTTTAGCAAGCTTGCCTAAAGTTGCAAAGAGGGTGATACCTATTCTGCATAATTTGCTTGCATTTTTAGGTTCAACAATGATAACTTTAATGCATTTTGTAATATAGTTTTCTGCTGGGATTCAACATCTTGTGTAAATGTCCTTCAATTAAATTTAGGATTATGTATCTAACTTTAAAATACATTCCTCCAAGACACTAATCTGCTTAGTTCTGCCATGTTTTTTGAATGAGGCCTTATTGATTAAACAGATTTGAAGTGTGGATTTAAAGGCAGCCTGTCTGATATCACATGTAAGCACTGAGCCTCGCTGAGCTATAAAGATTACTATTAGAGAGTCTATTTGCTGAGATACCTCAATGTCATATATCAGAATCAGATTAAGTCTCGATATTAACAAAGCCCATGGATTGCTCTAAGCAGTAATTTGTTGTGTGAATCAAGTTGTCAGGTAAAGATATCAGTTGCATGTTATATGAAAGTTGCAATCTTTGGAATATTCTCACTATTGAAACATATAAACCCTTGATTAGGTTTTGAGAATTATTGAGACAAGCTACACTTAAGGTCTTGATGGCATAATGCACAACATAGGTCAAAAGGTCATATACATGTACTCTGGTAAATGAACAGAAAAAAAGCAATAAATATATCATTCAATAGCCTTAAATGAGTGCCTGCTACTTTTTTTTTTCTTTTGAAAGTAGCCAATTTTCATCTTTTGTTATGCCTGAGTTCTAGCCCTCTCCCCTTGGTATATGTCAAAGTGGCAAATTTGAGCTGTGTGCTGCTGTGATTGATAGATCACAGCAGGAGATAAAATGCATTTGCTGAGAACACTGTTCTGTGTGATTATCCTTGTCTGTCTTTTAAAGTAGTCATTGAAAAAGCAAGAAATGGAAATTAAACCTGACTGACTAAAGCTATATGTGAAAACACATGTAAAGTCAATACACTGACAGGAGCTTAAGGGCTATGATGTACCATTTTAAAGGCAAACACTGCATTGTGCGATACCTGGAGGGTAGACTAAAGAAATCAAAATGCTGGACCCCTTGTGGGCAGACTCTGGAATTACATTTAAAACTACTAAAAAACTATATAGAGGTATATAAAAGTAGTAGGAAACATCAAGACTTGATGAAATAAACATGCTTTTTTTTCAGTCTGTGGGCACAGTCCTCCTTTAAATATGTATTGAGACATGTAGAGACAGTGCCTTTTTTGTCCAGATATGAGCCCATAGTTAAATTCCCATCATCACATAATGGAATTGCATGATTTTTTAATCTAACAATTACATATGAGAGCTAAAATAACTAGCTTGATTTGTCTTATCATGGTGCATGTACAGAAAGAAATCCAGAGGCCATAAAAAATGAGTATCTGCATTCTAGAAGGGTACATTTTTTGTAAGGGTTATTTTTAACCTGAATTATTTTTAGATGCAACCCACTTTTGACCAAAATAACCACGCCACAGCTGAAGCAAAAATATGAGGGACCCACTTCTTTCATATTCAGTGAATTGTGATGCATGCATATGGTTTTCCTGAATAAAGCAGATATCGATATTCATGATTTAAAAGCCTGTAGTCCATGCAAATTCTAAAATGACTTTTATAATGCAATCATCATCCTTTAAATATTATTGAAATGTATAAAACTTCATCCCTACCTTAATTCCCATAATGTTTATTCCCTTATATGGAAATGATATGGTAAGCATAGATGTTCTTGTACCAAAAAATAGCAATATACTTATCAAAGTATGTAATCATGGATTCAAAACAGTGAATCCATCCTGGGACTTAGACATGCTCTCCTTCTGCTTGTTGGCTGAACAAGCAAAACACAACTTTTAAACTTATAACCCGCTTAAAATGTATGCTCATAGGCTGGAAGAGTGATTAGCATATTTGCAAGTCACAAATTGCATCACCATGCTCAGTAAAGAAAAAAAAATGGTGTAACTTGATGCATATAAATAATTCCCATTCTGTTTCAACTAAAAAAAGTTTTGTTGGAGGTTGCTATCTTGTTGGGCTGCTGAGATACTAATAATAATAATAAAAACACCAAAATATTCTCGAAAAGTATTGATTTTCTCCAGTAGCTCACTGCAGACATTGCTAAACTCAAAACATAAACGTTGTGCTGCAGTCTGATGCAAAACAATATTTAAGAACTATCTAAGAGAAGTAGAATGTTTACAATTGTTGACTGTAACACAGCTGTAAATGTAATGTGTAAGACAATGGTCAGTTCTGAATCAGCTAGTGTCCACTCGGTATTTTCTACCAGGAGCAGAAATTATTCAAAGATTTCATGGCACCGTGCAGTTTGGATGACATTGTTATACATCTCTTTCTCTCAAGAGCATATATCAGTTGTCATTACCATTACAAGCGATATGGGCTGTACACACCAGTGGATAAAATACAATTAGCAGAGACTCTGCAGCTCTAAGACAGCGGCGTTAGGTATCTATGTCACTATAAGGGCCTTTGTTTGTGCCCAAAGTAAGTAATCCTTTCTTAAATACTTCTCCTTAACAGGCTTGTAATCAACTTTAGTAAAATTCTCTTCAGCTGTAATGTTACATCTGTGCATATGTACAAATATTCCCCTCGGTATACTCTACTTTTGCAAAAATAGGTATCTTTTACCTACTATACTTTTGTGCTACAACATATTGGATGGCATATTGATGGAACACTGAAGAAGAGCCACTGCAGTAACAGTTACCAAACATACTGCACCTCTTAAACAGATGCACGTACACCAGAGGATTGAAGTCACAACCTTAGAAATAGTAGAATTCATGCACTGTCTGAGCAGAAGAACTACAGTGACCTCTAAGCAGCATATACTGATTTTTGATATAAGGGACCCAAATCATATAATGATTAAATAAACCATCTTCAGTGAATTGCAGTCTATGTGACTCTGTATAAACAGCCAGTACAGATTCTACAAGCCTGGTCTACTTTAACATTGGGGTATATGCAGCAGACGTTACACAGTAAAGTTCTATACAGTATATTTATCCCAACACGTTGTGTGGCAAAAAAAAAAAAAAAAAATGCATGCTGCTGTTCTGAAACACTTACAGTTATTACATCTTTTACATAGAAATTCTTTTAAATTTTATGATTTCCTTATCTGCATACATAAACTAAAATATATGAATCTGAAATGTAAAATCATAATAAGTTATTGAGCAGTTTAACTGAGGGGTGGGATTGTCCAAATGGAGCGTGTATACTTTTATTTCTCACTTTGTTATTACCGCTTTGCTTTGGGTAATAGCAACAGCATCTAAACCTTGATTTTATATAAGAAACAGTAAAGTAGATTTCTGATTACATTTTCAAAAATATTAAATGGATTCATCAGTCCTTGAGAAATAAGATTTGTTTCAATTTTGGCTTTCTTATTTTACTGCAATTTAAGAAGCTCCCCAGAGGTTTAAAAGTAAATAAAACAATATTCTGGGAAAAGACAAAAATTGTTAAGGAATGGATAAGAAAGTTAAATGACTGCTCTGTTGCTATAAAACAACACAGTGACTCTCCTGTTCATATATTTTACAAAACTGTGTGTGTATTTTACAAAACTGTGAGTAAATAGGAGTTGGTTAGGAAACTAATCAGGTGAGAGTTTGGAGAGCAAGACAGTGGTGTGATTTTGGTGGGAGGTTAGCTGCAAATCTGGCTATTTGTTGTATGTGGTTTCAAGTCTGGTTAGCAGAGAGGACTGTAGGTTACTAAGAATTTGTGAGCTGTAAAAGAGGTTAGAGAGAAGACAAGCTTGGGTAAGTAAAATTCTGGAGTTGGGGGTAAGGAACCTTTTGTTTCTATAGAGTAGGCCAAGCTTTTGGTGGGTTTTCTTTGTACAGTGGTATATGGAGGTCGAATTTAAGTTAGTTGTCAATGATTACTTCAATGAGCTTTGTATGGGGTTCAGATGAGATAGTGGCATTATGGGAAGAGATTGTGAAGGAGGATTTAAGCTGGTTGAGAGATTTGGGTAGGAATAGGAGGAGTTTAGTCTTTCGGGTTAAGTATGAGTTGGTTGTTAGTAAACCAAGTTTCATTGAGGTTAAAAGAGGTTTGAGTTAGGGTGAGCAGGTCAGAGGGGTTGTTATCAGTGGTGATGATAGTGGAGTACTGTTATGAGGGATAACTGAGGGCAGGATGTGTGGAGTTGGTTAGTAAAGATGTTGAAGAGAAGGGGGCCTAGAACTGATCCTTGTGGGATGCCTATTTTTACGTGGGGAAAGGGTGATAGAGTAGAGAGCCATTTGACAGATTGCTGTCTGTTAGTGAGGTAGTTGGTAAATCAGGAGGTAGTTGCAGAGGAGAGGTTTAGTTGAGAAAGTTTGGAGAGGAGGATGGAGTGGCAGACAGTATCAGAGGTTTTGTTAAGATCTATGAAGAGGCAGGACAGTAGTTTATTATTGTCTCTGGCTAGGGAGATGGAGTTAGTAAAGGAAATGAAAGCAGTAGTGGTGCTGTGGTGATAGTGCAAGCCATGTTGAGTAGGGGCGATGAGGTTTTCTTGAGTGAGATAAGACATGACTTCGATTAGTAGATTCATATATTAATATTAGGGTAATTGCCCTTGTGAGCCATTTAAAGCCTAGCCAATTACCCCATGTGAGAATCAAACCATGCATGTTGTGTTTGTAAGGTAAACACTCTACTTGTGAGCATTTTGGAGAGGGGAGAGAGTATGGCAATTGGGCGATAAAAAGTTCTACAGAGGTTCCACCTTTGTCGATACGTATGGCCTAGAATTTCTTCTAGAGAGTTGGGACATTGGATTTAAGAAGAAGATTTTTAATGTAGCTAGTCAGGAGGAGATTTAGTGAGAAAGGGCAGTTTTGTTGTAGGGGGTGGTGGGAGGTGAGGGATTGGCTGTGTTGGAAGTTGGCATTAGTTTGGTAATGGTATCAATAAAGTAGGTATTCAAGATGGAGACAGTTTCTTGGGATGATTTATTAGGCATGGATTAAGTGCAGAGGGTATTCCTGGGTGGAGAATTTGGTTGACAGTATCCCAGATTTTTCTAGGATTTCTAGGTTGTGTGTGGGGGTTATTTTATCAAGGATTATGTGTTTTTTGGCCAGGTTATGGAGTTCCCTATATTTTTGAAAGGTGTGTGTAATTTTATCTTAATCCAGAGTTTCCATGCAAAATATGTGTTTGGATGAAATACAGGGTTGACTTGATGAGCCAGGGTGAGCATTGTGATTTGACTCTAACTGTTCTGGGAGGGGCTAGGAAGTTTAGAGTGTTTAAGAAGTTGGAGTTGAATTGTAGAACAGCTTCATCAAGAGAGAGGTGAGAGAGGATGGACCAGTCAATAGCAGAGAGATAGTTGTTGAGAGTCTCAAGGTTGAAGTTGGTTATGCTATTGCATTCCTTGAATTTATGAGGTCTAGTGAGATGGGGGGAGAATCTTTGGATGCATACAGGGGAGTGATCAATAATTAAGTCTGAGAGGGACTAGGGGTTGTGGTAGAGGTTATGATGAGAGACAAGAATCCAGTCAAGGATAGAGCAGGTGTTCATGGGTTTATGAAGAAAAGTGGGAGAAGAGATAAGATGGGTGTATCCATACAGGTGTATGCTTGTGGTAGAGGAGTTGGAGCTGAGGGTAAGCCAATTACTATTAACATCACCTAGTACAATAGTTTCATTAGCTATACTGTTAGCTGTCCAAGGCAGTAGAGTAGGTCTGTAAAAAAGAAAACAATCTGTGTGTAGTCTCTATTACCTGTGACTTTAAATATCAGTATGTAAATCAAATACTAGAAACACTGGGTATAAAACAATGTATGTATTAAAACTTTGCTTAGTAGATTGCTCTCTGCACATTTTAGTCAGTGGGCTATGGGTTTTATGTAAGATGAGACAAAGGATGGCCATCTCATATAATCCTTTAATTAGTTTCTCTAGTTTAACTTATTGAATAAGGGAAGCAGATCTGGAGGAAAAAAAATGAACCACAACCTAGACCGAGCCTAGCTAGCTGTAGTAGGAGGCAAGCGGTGTACATTTGGACTGCTTAGTGGATATCCCTAGTACAAGCTGGATAGGGGAGGAACTACTGACTAGGGGGTTATGCAAGGTGCACGCCACTGCAGGTAGGTGAAGAACAATACAGTTTAATATCACAGAAACTTCAACACTAGAAACACACTTTGCTCTGCAGTTTTCTTCACAGTTGTACTTGCTTCTAGGTGCAGGGTACAGTAGCCTGAGTTGCTATTTTATTTCTTAAACCTATCGCGTATGCAAATTTCACTGTGGAAATATCACTGTGGAAGGGGGATGGGTTGTGCTCAAGGAGGAAAAACATTGCAATTGGTTTACTGTAAAGAATTAGAAGCGGGTAGATGTTACAGATAAGTATTAGGATCTGAGGGAACATTAGCCAAGCACAGCCCTCAATTGGATAAATCATCCAATAGGAGTAGAGAGCATGTATGCCCCCTCCCCCTAACTCAAACCACAAATGAGGAATCTGAGCTGATGAATATTCAGCATGCAGGAGGCTCAGCAAATCAGCAGCATGAATTGGTGAATTCAACCAATCAAATGAACTCTGGTTTAATGCAGTCAGCTGGAAATAGTAGCATAGAAATCTCGAATGTGACAATGAACGTAAAATATGCCGAGATTTTTCTGAAGGGGACAAGAGCAATACCCATGAAGTTACCCGAGAAAGTGGAGGTATGGAATAAGCAAGAACTGAGAGGGAGATCGCAACAATGAAATGAGACACAAGGAGCGAACAGGAAGAACGAAAGTCCAATGTCCTACAACAAGCAGGGATGGAGATTTTAAGTAAGCAAAAGACTGTGCTCATGAATTTGTCTAGTTATAACTTAATGAAAGCCACTGAAAAATTATTTGATAAAGGTTTGCAATTTATACCAACTCGGTCAGATACTGTTGTTGATGCAATAACTGACCTAAAGGCTTTTGTTAGAAATGTGAGTTTAAAACTGATTTTTAAGGTAACACTATATGCACATAATACTGTTTATAAAAAATGTAGTACTTTTATTCCAAATAATTATCCTGTGCAAAATTCTTTTATGTCTGTGCGTGAGCAAGATATATGAAAACTAAGGAAAGTTTATAATTCATCATATGAAGAATATAAAAGCATTAAAAGATCTATGCTATGATGATAGTATAATAATTAAGCAAGCAGACAAGGGTGGGGCTATTGTTTTGTTTAATAAGTCTGATTATAATGCCCTAATTGAAGAATTTTTGTCTGATGAAGTAACTTTTAGAGCTATTACTTATGATGAAGTGAAAAAAACACATAGCAGATGTAAATATGTATATTTATGAGCTTCAACTACGAAATGATATTCCTTTAGAACTTTTCAACTATTTTACAGTTTCATGTCCAGTGATACCAGTGATATACGGGATCCCCAAACTTCATAAATCAGTTACATGCCCCCCCCCCCCCCCATGAGACCTATTGTTTCAGAAAGGGGCTAGGTAACTGATCCATTATCGATTTCTATACAAAATGCTTTAAGTAAATATCTGGTATTATGTTCTAGTCTTTTAAAAGATACAAATGATTTTTAACTAAGCTCTATAAATGGTATAAACAAAACTTGAATGTTGATTATATGATGGTTACCCTTGATATAAACTCTCTTTTTACTGTAATACCGAATGAATACAGAATTAATGCTATACGTGACTTTTTGTGTAAGAGCACAGACATGAATGGTAGAAGTATAGAGAATTTATGTGGTTTGATTGAAGTTGTCTTGACTATAAATGTTTTTCTGTTTAATGGCAAACCTTATTTGCAACAAAGTGGTGTAGCCATGGGGATGCCCATGGCTAACACATATGCAAATATGGTATTACATGAATGGGAAAGTAAGTTTATAAACAATAGTAGTAACCCTTACAATGACAATGTATGTTTTTATCAGCATTTTGTAGATGATTGCTTTATAATTTGGAAAGGATCCCTGAATGACTTAAATGCTTTTGTGCAATATTTAAATACAACCACCTCTTTTTTAAGATATAAGATGACTACTTCTGACACAAATATTGTTTTTGGATGTGCATTTACTGAAATAGCATAATCAATTTATTACTACAGTCCATAGAAAGGATGTACAAGTTAATAGATATACACATGCAAACAGTATGTATAGTAGGCATATCTTTAAAGGTATATTGAAGGGGCAGTTTTTTAGAATTAGTAAACTTAATACTGATGAAAAAAGATGTAGAGAGCAAATGGAACAATTGTTCTGTGATTCTGTAAATAAGGGTTATGATGCTGAATTAACAAAAAATATTATGGACAGTACATTAAAAGATAGAGCGCAATGGGCAAACCCCATATTTGCTGAGTAGATAGCCATGGGTATGGTGTGGGCTGAGAAGAATGTGGAAGTAGCAGTTAGGTATGATACTATGTATACAGATAGGGTTAAACAAGTAGAAGATATAATTCGTAAGCATTGGCAAATTTTAATGACCATGCAAGAGCGCATCCCAATCTTGGGACATACACCTAAGTTCACCTATAGGAATTGTGTAAATTTGTAAAGACAGTTATGTTATAAAGATTTTGAGATGAATACAAATATTCCTAAGGTGAACAGAAATGGGACTGTTCCATGTAAAGGATGTAGTTGTTGTAAGGATATCTGTGAAGAGCAGTACTTTAAACACCCCTTAGCAGGTACTAAATATGAAGTTAGATATCAGGCAAATTGTAACACTACATTTATAGTCTACCCAGGAACATGTGAAAAATGTAGATGTTTCTATGCAGGAAAATGTTCTAGATGCCAAAGAGACAGGATAATAGAACAGAAATCAGAAATCAAGAGGAAGATAGAAACTAATGCATTAGCTAAGCACATTATAGATAACACTGAGATGTACACTTTTAGGTTTAAAGTGTTAGAAATAATATACAAAAATATTAGAGGTGTTGATATGGTAAATAGGTTGGATGTGGCTGAGTTTAAATAGATTACTTTACTTGAAGCTGATAAGTATCCAGGTTTGAATAATACAAATACAATGAAACCCATCCTGGTTAAGAAACAAAAGCAGTATAAATAATAATAAATAATAAAAAGTCTATTCTTCTGTGTTATGTTACCTATTTAAATATGATTTATTTATTTAAATATGAATTAATATATGTGCATATATGCTTTTAATAAAGCTGTTTTATGAATAAGATGTTTTTAGAATGAAGGTTTTGAATACCCTGCTTGTACATATTGCTTGCATAACATATTGTTTGCATAATTATTTGTTTTTATGATTGTATTGGTTGGCTGTGTCATATGTTGTTTGAATTAGAGTATAAAATTAAATGATCTTGAATGTTAGTTAAACACCGATGAAAGGAACTTTCCTGAAACCTTTGTTGGAATAAAACGTGAATGTTTTTACTGGTTGGTGTGTTTTTTAGCAGTATTAGAATCAAGAAATACAGTGAGATGAGAAAAGCAGATGGATAAATTTCACTCAAGAAGGCACACACACACACACACCCACACACACCCACACACACACACCCACACACACACACACACACACACACACACACACACACACACACACACACACACACACACACACACACACAGTCAAGCACATACATACATCAAGACCATCTACAACATGGCTTTTCTGTATATATCTGTAACAGGAGAGCTAACACAGAAGTATAATGAGTGAATGTCTTTTTTTGACTGCATTCAGTTTTACTTCTTAGAATGCGATTTTTCTCCCACTGAATCAAGAGACATATACTTCAGCAGTAGAGCACATAGCTGATTAATTTAGCCACTCCGCTGTAATGCTGTATTATCATGCAAATTCTCAGTGAGGTCTCTGTCTGTGGTACTATCTCCATGAAAGGAAATCTGGAGTGGTAGAGAAGTCCAAGAGCTAAAAAGGATTACCTGGATGTGGAACTCTCTCAAGATAAGGCTTCTGTATTACCATAAACCTTTCAGAATCCCCCCAACCTGCTGTGTGTGAAAGTTGTCTGAAGACATTGGGAGAAGCACCAATCACAGATTACAGACAAACTCTCATTGAAAGTTTATTGCAATTAACATATTTTTCATAAATACTACTTTTGTCATGTATATGTCAAGCAAAAAAAAAAAAAAAAACAGAAGTTCAATTTCTATAGCTAGACAGTGAAAACAAACAAGCCAAATAACTTACATAGCCTAATGATAAGCATGTTTTAGAATGAAAACATTTTGTTTTATTCCTTGGTCGTGATTCTTTGAAATACTTTTTGTGTTCCAGAGACATTCTGATTATTTCAGCTAGCTGAACATAAAAGCTTAAATATAAAATATGTGGTTTTAATAATTAATTTTAAGTTTTTCTAAATGTGTTATGTCAATTAGTAATGACATTTGTGAATAATGGAATGATACCTTAGCTCAAGCAACCTATTTTGATGTACAACATAGCACTGTGTTTGCTTTTTTATGATCCCAACAAAAGGCAAGAAATAATTAGTAAAAATATAGGTTAATTGACTGCATTTCAAAATTATCATAATTATAAAATGCTGAAATGTTTTATATGTAAAAAAGAATACATTTCAGAAGAATGAGTTGGCCTGTTAAACAGAGAATATACTTAAAATGATAAAGCCAGTTAAAGCTCACAATGCAAGTAAAATATGCTAAGGCTACAAAATGAATTAGTAAGGTCAAATTATAGAACTTAATGCAGAAAAACTTCTAAAAGTATCTATAAAAAATAAAAGAGCTTTGTTTTGCATAGCATTTACAAGCCACAACATTTTGTATGAACTATCAGCTTTTAGGTGGTGATACAGAAGGTAGATCATTTGGCCATAGTTTACTATACTGGAATGATATCTCAAACATTAATCAAAAAGACTGTTTTCTCAAGGAAGATGGTAACATCAAACACTGTTTTTCTGTCTTGTACTTCAACCTTCCTGTTCCCAGAACTATAAGACTACATAAGTGCACCTTAAGAAATAGCAAAATACACTACCATTGCTGCTGTTTGGGAGTGAAACTGCACTTTTCAATTAGACAGGGGTTCTTCAGTTTGATTCTTGTCTGGGTTGCCTTCTGTGTGGAGCCTAAATATACCATCTGTGTTCCTATGAGTTTTCACCAGTTGCTCTTGTTTTCAGCCATATTTCAAAAACTTGCAGTAGGTGGATTTGACAATATAAACTGACCAAAGTTATGAGTGTATGTGCTTATGTGTTGTGTGGAAGAACAACCACAGAAGGGCTAGACGTCTATTGTCATGATATTGGCTCTAGGTGATTGTCACTGTCAAAGCAACACCTTACCCTATGTGCAAAAATGGAAAAACTGTGTTGTGGATAGATGAATGGATTGCTTTCCCCATTTCTGTGTAATAATATCAAGTGCTCCTTAGATGACAAAAAGGCACTCAGCACTCCTACACTGTGTGCATTACCCATTTCTGAACACAAGAAATGTAGAATTTCCTTCCCTTAAAAAAAAAAAAACCTCTTGTGTGGATTCATTTGCATTAGTGTGTTATTCATTTTGGGGATGCAGTACAATAGAATAATGGAAGACAATACAATAAAAGAGTACTGTAATTTCACACTAAACACAGACTGCAATCTGCTAGAGATTTATTTTCTCACTTCATCAATTTAATACTTTAAATCATTAATTTTTATCTAGTTTTTTTATTAATACAGTGTTATTTTTCTAGTTAACAACACATTCAGTAAACAATTTTTATCAAACAACAGCAGGATTTTAGTTTTTTTCTGTAATCTATTAAAACCTTATCTTAAATTATAGGACATATCTTGCTGGATTTAACCTCTACAGAATAATCAAACATAAGATCATCATGTAATGCTATTTAAAACAAAAAGCTCTCTCACTCCTTGTATGACAGGCTAGGCTAAACAAGTGCTAGGCCTTTAATCGGCCAACATATGGCGGCAACCTTAGTACTGAAATGTCATTTTTAACGTTTTGTTTCATTATCTTTGTCTTTTCCTTGGAATACTGTATAGCGACTGGTTATATGTACACATACATTCACACATGCACATACGTACACGCAAACGCATGCATACAGACCCACACACATGTATATAAACATGTCATTTATAGGCAGTATGTTGGCATACCAATGCTCATTTCTTCAGTGCTGCAACACTGACTACGCTAACTGCAGGAAAACAAATTAGGCGAATCTAAACTGATTACAAAAGGAAAACACACAGTTTTTTTTGTGATCAAACACACAAGCCTCCAACACAACTAATATATTCATTAACAAAATCAAAAAAAAAAAAAAAACATGCTTTCCATATGGGATTTCAGCTGTACCCTCTTAATGATATATACCTATATGGTTGCACAATCATGCTAGACATATTTTTGTGTCACTGACATGGTGAAACGTAAAAGATTAAGTGTGAATTATGGAATTTTAATAATCAGTTATAAGTTGATTTATTCTTAACATGTTATGTTAATTAGTAATTGTATTCAAGAATAATGGAAATATATTTTAGCCCAGGATACCTAATTTTGATGTACTAAAGGGAAACATCATCCAGTGAGCCATAGTCGCTATTATGCAAATACCTGCAAATAATACAGTGTCTATTTCACACCTTGTGGCAATTGAAATGCCTATCAACAAGCTGTGCACTCAGTAAGATGCCTGGAAACTATATGTGAACAGTTCTAAAAAAGGATTTCAGCATTCAGTGCCACATAAAATGTTCCTTTTTGTATCATTGTAGTTTACCATTAAAAACTGGAGCTGACAGTGGCTTGATTTGTTGACCTCAACAGTGCTTTACATGAATGATTAAAACTATCTCAATGCTCCTTAAATATTAATAAGTCACTAACCAGACTTCAAAATAAATGGTAAATTAGGCCTCATTAGTAATAAGTAATAAAGCTTTCACTCTGTTGACCAAATAGAAAGCATTTCCAATTTGGTTCAGTAAGTTTTTGCTAATGGCTGGCTCCTGAGATGATATGAAGATTTGGATCACAAGAACCAAGTAACAACGGGTTCCTTGTCATTCAGTGAAATGGAAAAACTATATAGTTTGTGTAATGGAATGAATGTCTGAGTAGGTCTTCCTTGACAAGTATGAAAGATTTTTGTGAGGTCAGGAAAGAAGATTCTTCTACAACATATGTGGCCAAAGCAAGGAGAAACAAACCTGCCTGGGTCAAAAAGGAGCTAAGAGAATGACATTGGTCATCTTCTATTTTTTTTTTCTGTAGAAAGTTTACGATGAGAGGAGATATGACAAATGTGTAGAGAAGACCTAGAAGTGACTTCTGATCAAAAGCATCCAGGGATGTTTACCCACTCTGAGGGGGCAGGTAAAAATACTTGCTGCATTTGGTGTTGGTCATGGGAAAAATATGGTCACAGTAAGGCTTTCCTCAGCAGAGAATTAACAGATTTGCTATCACCTAACACATGAATCACTCATGAAGAATCAGTAAACGATTTGTGAGCATGTCCACTAATGGATTGGGCTGAAAAGGAATGTGCATTGTTATAAGAAATTGGTGAGATGAAATTACCCATTGCCACATCGCCTTTTGACAGGTCCCTATTAGATTAACGAAAAATCAAAATTTCGAATGGTTTAGAAGTTGAAAATGCCATTCTTTGTTATCGCTATGGTAAGATCGCAGTACAGTGAAAATAGGAAAATTTGCCCTTTCCTCACTGTAGTGTGATCTCGGAGTTGGAATATATATTTATCAGGGTGAGGGGCACAGCCCCCACAATAGAGATTTTGATTTCCTGCATTTACGCTCATGTGAGTGTTTGAGATTTTGAAATTTCATTTATATAACATAGACCCCTTTTGACAGAGAGATAGTGAAAGTGAGACCTGCCCTGCATGTTGATGTTCCAAACTACTGCCATATTCTCTGAATGAATAGCAGCTGTGCCTTGATGAAGGAAACACTTTAATACCTGCACTGTAAGGAGGACTCTGTCCATTCAGCTTAAGGCCATTGATGAGCAATGAGACCTCTTGTCATGCCCAAGTCCCCTGAACTATCTACCCAATACAGTGCTTTTCCATCCTAGGGTAGAAACACTCATCATGACTATTGCAGTGGAGGAATGGAGGAATGAAATGGGGAAATTTAACAAGATTGTCATGATGTACTCAACTATGAAGATGATAATGACAAGATCTGGATAATAATATTACTGTGGACATGAGGCCAGAATTCTGATTCATGTAGACCCTTAGTGTCCATTGGACATCCTGCATGTAATACTTTTCAACGTGGATACAAGGGATATTGTGGCTACACCCAGCACCAGCACTTTCAAGCATATTGTTACTGTCACTTGTGATAGTGTCAGAAGAATATATATATTTTTCTGGAGATTAATAAGTCTGTCCAAAGGAAGGCTGGCTAGACAGGTTTTCATATCCAGCTGACATCCTATAAAGATCTCTGCTTGTGATAGCTCAATCTGGAACTTCACACTGTTCATTAAAGTCCTCCAAGATAAGAACTGGAAGTGTAAGTGATCCCTAGCTTTTGTGACTGACTCCTTTATTGGAGATACTTGGAGTCATCTGTCCAGACAGAGGAAGTCACTACTCTCCCTCACCCTTTGGTGGGCTTCCACAGCTGCCTTGCATTTAGTAAACACCTCAGGGTTGTAGTCATACTTAAAGAATGGCCTGTTGACTTGTAATGGTTGATTTGTTCCCTGAGGCACAGAAATCTCCTAGATGCCTTGCTATCTTTATGTGTAGAGGGCCTAAATTAATTGTTGGCCTTACATTTCCTAGTGGTAATTTTGAGAAACCTACTTACATTTTTATTTATTCATTTCTTTATCCTTTTTATTTGGAGTAGTCCCACTATTCTTGTAGTGTATTTTCAGGGGACACGAGGTATTATTTATACTAGTAGGGGAATTTTGTCCAGGACACTGGGGGAACTTGCCCTTCTCTTTTCAATGGTTGCCATGGGATCTTTTACATCCATGTGAGCTACTATCAACTTAAACAAATGGGGCTTCACTCCTGAGTGAAGGATGACACACTCAGAAGTTCAATAATGCAAATGAGGTGCATTATGTGAGCAAAGAGAGAAGTATGTGAGCTTGTGAGACTCTTAAAAATGTACTTTTTAGATGTACTTGTTAACCTGTCACAGGTTGTAGTTAGAGTTCAGATGGGTGAGATTGCAATGTTATATTAGTCATGGAGAAACAGAAAGTAGAATGAATGAGCAAATTGTTAATCTAGACAAATCTGCAATATTTCCTTTAAACTCATCCAAACTATTATTATTATTATGCACCTGACCAGTAACAATTAAAATAAAACAATCCATAAAATATCTGGGATATCATTTTGCCAAAACACAATAGAGTTTTATCAAAATAATATTGTTAAAATATGACAAAATATGGTACATGATTGCAGCAGATGGAAGAATTTAAATGTTCCTTTCTTATCAAAGGTCGCAATTGTTAAGATCAACATACTACCTAGATTTTTATATGTATTTATGGCTTCTCAAGTGATAGTTTATAGCAAGTTATTTAAAAAGTTACACTCCTATCTGGATAAATTGATATGGTCTCCTAAATCCATCAGGATTTCCTACTATAAACTAACACAACCAAAAATGAATGGTGGACTTAACTTATCAGATTTCAGATTATATTTTGATATCACTAACAGCAGCAGATAAATTAAAATTGCTGAACATGATTTGAATAGGAACTCATGTTCACCCTTTTGGTTAGAATTGTACCCCAAATATATTAAGTCACTCAGCATTAACTCCAAAGGCCTCCCCTTTCTTAGTAAAAGAAATTTGATAAACTAAGATAATCACCCCAATAAAATTCTTTATAACCAATTTACAAAAACGTTTTGCAACATTAAATGTATCTTCTGCTTCAGAAACCCTGCAACCTATCCACCTTCATCTGAATCTGAAACTTAATAACTCAATGTTAAACTTAAACAACTTTCCGATGTTAAAAGAAAAGCAAATATTTGACTTTTTCCCCTTCATAATTCTATCATCACAGAAATAAGAGATAAACTAAAGTTACCCAAGAGTTATACTATTATTTTAAGACAGATGAAAGAAATGTGTTCTGTTTTCTTATTTAAGAATAACTTAATGGATAAAGGTATACAGACTTGTAAAACCCTCTGGAAATTAATGTTATTAAAGAAAAAATGATTCAAATATCAGAATAATATCTTATTTTCAAATTATTGGCAAAAAAACCTCAATTTCTAACTATCAAATAAAATAATATGTAAAATTAACCTCTAAATCACTTCCCCTGAAAAACACTGCTGTATATACAACTTATGATTTTATATAGTGCATTATTTACTCCTACAGTTTTATATACGTTTAACCCCTTGATTTCACCCTTTTGACCTTACTGTGAATTTCAGAGAGCTGATGTCCTTCATATATTTTGGAGCTGCAAATGTGTTTATAAACTCTGGAACTCCCTCATTGTCCAACTTGAAAAGATAGGGTATGAAAAATCAACCCTGTCATGGGAATTTACAATGCTTCACATCCCTCCCCCTGGTTTGACTACAGGTCAAACCCGCACTTTGACTACCCTTTTTATACTAGTTAACCTATACATTGCAATTGATTGGATAGATAAATCATTACTCACATGGGAGGGGCTCAAACAAATGGCAATCAAGCACTTGACAGCTCATAAGCTTGTGGTGTCTAACCGTAAAACGCAGTGTCTTTTCATTGAATACTGGGATTCACTATCCAGTCCTATCCTACAATAAATATCTAACCTGACCCTGTTCTCGCTCTCCTGTCTTTGATTCTCATGCTGCTTATTTGATTAATCTCATAGATATTTATTTGTTCTTGTTTTACTTATTGTTTCTCTTTGTTAAGGCAAATGACAACTTTGTAAATATGTGTAACATAGTTTTTCAGGATTATTTTGTTATTAACTGCTCTGACAGTTTTCTGCTATTGTTAATCTTTATTGAGAAATGTGATTTATTGTATAAAATTAATAAAGATTATGGAAAAAAAAAGAATGCACGAGCAAATTGTTCCGCATCCAGTGAGAAGCTTTTATTTGCATTTCTTGTGCTTATTTCCTGAGTGAAGTAAAATTGTGCTAGGGCACTTTAAGAAGTGAAGAACTTAACATTGTTTTTATACATTATTTTACTGTATTGGTATATACAGATGGCTTTTTATAGTCTAAGTTTTTGTATTGCTTTGCTTATTTTCACCATTTTTTCCACTACATAATTAGTTGGTAGTGGTTCCAATGGGCTGCTATCAAATTAGTGCATTTTAGCTTGTTTCTTTTTTTTAAGTCATACATTTCTATGATTAATGGGGAAAATACATGCCGCCTTTAATAAGGGCTTATCAAAATCTGTCCTCTGTAAGTACTGGAAAAAATACTCTCCAGAAGTATAACACTATATAATCAGTTTACTTATATCTTGAACACTTAACTAGATTACTTTGAGGAACAGTATGCTTCCTTTTTTTTGACATGAATATAACAATGAAATATTGTAAAAGTTCAGGGTCATTCTCATTGGTGGCCTGTAACAGAAGGAATATCAAATGGAACTTCAAAAGTTTTTTCAAATTATGCCATGAAGAGTTTAACAAAAGTTCATCTGTAATAGGTGCAACATTGTTTTTCAAGAGGCATTTTACAGACGGAATAACCTAGTGTTCCACATTCTTAATACTTGCCACAAGAATTGTTTTCTCTTTTACTATTCACATCCATTTTAATAATTCAGTTCCTTATCAAGTTTCAACCTCCTAAATTTAAAAGATCTGCCATAAGTCATCATTTTTATACAGCCTTTCATTTCTGCGTACCATTCTCTGTCTTTTTATTTAAGAAGACCATACTTTTCTTTAAACACATTGTAATATCTGAGTTCATGATACCCACTATTGAGAAAATGAGTAACTTTTCAAGCCTCTTCCTGAAACAAATAATACTCAAATTAGAAATCTGTCTGGTGTAATATTTTTGTATCCTTTCTGATTTCTTAGTCTGGGTACAGTTAAAGATACAGGATATTACTTAGGTTCATAGGTTCATAGGTTGGTACTAGGCTATTGGCCCTAGGACCTATACAAGCCAAGCCATAACAATTCCCTGGATATTTCTTCCCACAATATTTACTTCCCTGTACCCCTGTCTAGCAGGGTGACTGACATGATCCCCGGGGTGAATTTCCTATTTCCCATCCAATGGTCAAGGTTCCTTTTGAAGAGGGCCAAGGAGGCGCTGTGCTTGACATGTATGGGCAGTCTATTCCAGAATATGGGGAGTCTCTGGGTCAGGATCCTATCCCTCCAGCATGTTTTGTTCATTGTGATGACAAGGTTTAGATCCCTGGAGTGTGTGGCTCTGATGGACTGGGATTTTTTTAAGTGGAGCATGTCCAACAGCTCGAGGTTTGACATGGCCTTGTATGTTAAACAGAGATCCCCTCTGAGTAGATGATATGCCACAGAATATAGCTGGAGTTTTTTCAGATGGTCAGCATAGGGCATCTGCTTTAGGCCTGTGATTCTTTTAGTGAGGTATTTCTGCGGCCTTTCCAGCTGTTGCAAATGTCTTGTGAGGTACATACCAAATGGGGCATTGTACTCTATAATGGGTCTAATGTGGGATGAGTACAATGGGACAATGACCTCTTTTTTTCTGGATGAAAAGCCCTTAGTGATGATGTGTGCCACATAGAAGGATTTCCTGACTGTTGTGGCGATGTGGTTATCGAAAGTGAGACCACTGTCCACCTGTGTCCCTAAGTCTCTCCTCACACTTTCAGTGTTTAGTGTACTGCCACCTATGTGGTAATTCATGGGTACATGCTTTTTTCCCAAAGGGGATAATTATACATTTCTTGGCATTAAGCTTGAGCCCATGGCTCTGGCACCAAGCAACTGTTTCTATAAGACCCTTCTGTAGAATATCCACATCATTTGGGGATTCAATAATGGCTCCCAGTTTGCAGTCATTTGCGAACTTTGTTAGCCAGAGTCCCTTAGTACTGGCCTGTATGTCAGAGAAGTAGATGCCAAACAAGAGCAGTCCCAGGATTGAACCTTGAGGTACTCCACTTGTCACTTGTCTGGAGCTGGATATGGAGTCTGCTAATTTTACAGTCTGGGTTCTGTCTGTAAGCCAGTTGGCAACCCATCAAGTGATGTAGGGATTTATGCCCAGTTTAGTACGTTTATCTATGATTTCAGAGTGGGGGGTAGGGTGAAAGGCCTTGGCGAGGTCCAGATAGGCTGTGTGGACCGGCTTACACTCATCCACAGCTCTGGAGACTAATTTGAAGACGTCTATCAGGTTCAGGAGACAAGATCAGCCCTTCACAAACTCAAACTGGGTGGGGTCCAGTGGTTGAAGGTTGCCAATGTCTTTGTTTATAAGTTCCATGATAATGCATTCTATGGCCTTGTAGATCAGGCTTGTCAGACTGATGGGACAGTAGTTCACGGGATCCAAGGTGGATCCCCCTTGTGGAGTGGGATAACTGTAGCTGTTCGCCACTCAGTGGGTATGAAGCCTGAGGTGAGACTATGATTAAATATGACACTTAGGTGAGATGTCAATTCATTTTGTAGTTCATGTAGTACACAGCCTGGGATATCATCTGGTCCCATGGATGCTGTATTCTTTGCTTTGGAGAGTGCGGTTTCTAGCTGTGTGGCCATGATTACCAGAATTTGGCAATCTTTCAGTAAGTATTGAAATGAGCCCTTTAGGAGGTGAGAGGGGGGTGAATTTGGCACTGAATCGATCTGCCAGAATATTGGCAATATCCTTGGGATCAGTATATTTAATACCATTCTGTTGTACTTAGACTATATCTGAGCATTGCCATTTAGATTCTTGACATAACTATAGAACGCTTTGTGGTTGTCTTTGGAATCTTTGGCAATTTTATTTTCTTAACTAGCTTTGGAGGATTTTATGAGGGATCTCAGCTTCTTAGTGCTGTTTCCTCTACCTGCAGCTTTGTGCAATGGTATAAGTACCCTTTAACACCTTTAATAGCTGCTAAATGCACAATGTAGTATGACCCTTAAAGTTATGTATTTAGTTATTTGACATTTG
This sequence comes from Protopterus annectens, assembly GCF_019279795.1. NCBI lineage: Eukaryota > Metazoa > Chordata > Ceratodontiformes > Protopteridae > Protopterus > Protopterus annectens. The sequence continues at coordinate 1,966,397,265 of NC_056733.1, forward strand.
TTTACCAGAAAAATCTGACTGGACCAAAAGGTGTCCATTTTTAGTGGCGGCCCTGGGAGTAAAGCTCCATAATCACAATCTATTAAAATAGTTTGAATGACAAAGTCTCATGCAACACTACAAAACACTGGCATGAAAAAAGATGAATGAGAAAAACATAGAACATATGTTAAATGGTAGAGTGCAATAAAAAACAATAACGTGAGACTGGAAAAATATGTGATGGAAAAACTCATTGATAGTATTATTTGTTACATAGAATATTATGTGATAACTGAGTCCTGAGACAGCACTAATAAGGTATTTAAAAGTGATATTAGATATTACATGTTTAATGAGATAAAATTAAGAGATGTCTAACTATGAAAGAGGGTGTTAGGATTATAAAAAGAAGTAAGGATGGAGATAAATACAGATTATAACAGTGCAATTAGAATGTCTTCAGGTAGAGGAAAGGTCTGCAGAGAGAAAGTGGTTATGGTAAGGTAGTGGGAAAAACAAAAGAAAGGAATGAAGTAGGAGGTGGAAGAGGGCTTTCAGCTGTGACTTAGGTTGAAGGGGGTAAGTGAAGTATAGTGAGTTAGGTCAGCTGGGACTGGCACACATACCTCTCAACTGTCCAGATTTAGATTTTTGCCTCATATTTTTAGTCTGTTCCTTGTAAAATGTGTGATTTTCTGGCAAATCACTGGGATGATCTCAGGATAAAAGACACTAAGTAATTATATACATTTGTGTTTTACACTTCATATCCTTTAGAAAAATGCATACAAAGTCAACTCCTGTTATTCTAGCAACTTTCTAAATTTAGAACAGTGATATTTAAAATCCGTCCCTATCTTTGGTCCTTTGTCCCCCAAGTATTCGTTTAGGGAGAATTTAAAGGTGGATAGGTTAGAAATAGTTCTGGTGGTTAAAGACAGGGTGTTCTATTTTTTTGCTACTGAGTATGAGTATAGGCTTTGTACGTGAGATTTATTTGGTTTATTTATGATGAGAAGTGGGAAAGCCGTGGTGGTGCAGCAGTAGCGTTGTTGCTTCACAGCAAGAGGTTTTCCTGTTCGATTCTCGGCTGGAGTGCCTTCTGTGTGGAGTCTGCATGTCCTCCCCGTGGTCAAGTGGCATTTGAAAGACATGCATGAATGGGCGTGCCTTTGTTGAAGGTTGGGGGTCAGGCTGGCAACTCGGCACCATAAAAATCTACTGCCAATCATTAGCGGACTGGAGTTCCGCTGTGGCGACAAACATTTATGATGAGAAGTAGTTTGTCTTCTTATATGACAGTTCTTTTAGGGAAATATATGATTATTAAAGGGGTAAAAGAAGATCATGTTTGTGTATGATTTTATGTATTGTTATAAGTTAAATGTAGGAGAGGCGGAGGGGAGATTCAGCCTGCTAAGGGTAAGAAGAGCTTTACAGCAATGGGAGAAGGAGAATGAATTAGTAGCAAACTTGGCTATTTTTGTTCTAGCAGCATTCAGGTTTGTTTTTTATGGATGAATGTAAATTGGTTAAAATTTGGGCTCTGTAGAGTAGGGAGTGCAGAAGGTAGGTGTAGGCTAGAATAATTTTTGTAGGTGTACTCAGAAAATGTTTGTTTCTCTATAGCATGCCTACTTTTTGATGGGTTTTCTTGATGTTGCTTTTGGATGTCGAGGTCAAATTTAAGATTATCATCTATTATGACTCTTATTAGTTTGGGATGATGAGCTAATTCAATTCCAGTGCCATTTTCAGAAAATAATTTGAATAATTATTTTCTTAGGGGTGTGAGTTTTGGGGGTAAACAAGAGTTTATTTTATTTATTTGTTTTCATTTTTTTTTTTTTGTTGTTGTTTTGTTTTATTGTGGTTGACTAAGAGTTGGGATTTTTTAAGCCAGGTTTCAATGGAGATGATATATTGTTGAATTCCTGGAGGTGAGATAAGGTGCTTGAAGAGCAGATGATGGTATGAGGAAATGGACCCTTGCCATTTTACAGTTTGTTGCCTGTTGGCATGATAGCTGGAGAACCACTGGCCAGATGGAAAGAATAGACCCAGGGTAGAAAGTTAATTGAGGAGTTTAGGTAAAAGACAATGTGAAAGGCTATTGATGGATCTAGAAATACTGCAGATACATGTTCATTAAAGTTGCAGGCTTTATTGACAGTGTATATAAATGATAGTAATGCAGGGCAACTGCTGTGGCATGGCTGCAATCCATGTTGCATATTGGTTATTAGCTTAGTTGAATAGTATTTCCTGATAGCTATTGAAATATTGCTACCAAACTTAATATCTTTATCAATAATTAATCCCAGATTGCTCCTCATTGTGTTTGTGTCATCTAGAATGACCCTATTTATTATATAAGAGTAACAAGGGTTAGTGCTTCTAAAATGTAAAATTTTTAATTTAGAGCATTAAATGCCAAATATGCTGGCCAGAGGGACACTCACTGATAGAGAGCACCTTGTAAGTATGTGGTTATGTGAAAAGTTCTCTAGAGACATGCTGCAACCAGAGAATGTCCAACACCAGACTGACCACAAACCACTGTTCAGACTGATTCATTCCTGTTATATGGAAAAAATACTACCCAGATGCCAAAGTTGCTTATGATACTAGGAGTTGTAAATGTCAGGGAAATTGCTATTCCTGTAAAGAAATAAATCATGACTGAGATGTTATCTAGATATCCAATACATGATCAGATACAGTCAGATAATAAAGATGTTGCTGCCATACCTCTCAATGGTCCAGATTTTTGGAGAATGTCCAGATCTTTGCCTCATATCTTTGATCTGTCCTTATAAAAATGTGTGGTTTTTTGACTTGTTACCTAGGACTGAAGTCATAAAATAATGACTTACATTTGGGTTTCAGACTTCATATAATTCTGAAAATACATGCTAAAATAAATCCTGTCATTCTGCGAACTTTCTGAGTTTATAAGAACAATATTTAAAATCTGTCCCAATTTTTAGGCCTTTGTCCATCCATTATTTTATGGTTTGGCCGGATTGTATGTGCTAAGAGGTTGTAAGATATTTTTGCTGCCTATATGCAGTGCATTGTGGGTTTTTGACCAGAGACTACAAAATAAATTACTAGAAAAACTGAAGCAAGCTATAAAACAGTAATCAGTTACAAACAATCATTACTTATTTAAGGATGACTGGTCTGTCCACTGGACAGAGACTAAACATTTGGTACAAGTATTACACCATTAGAGCAGAATTGTTTGAACATGATGTTCTGCTACTGTGACAGGAATACATTTTTATATCATCTTCACAAAATGCTGAAGTGCTAAAGCAAATGCACAAAGCTCTTCAAGGTCTATGTGTCATGGAAAACCAAGATGTCTATATGATCATCAGTATCAGTGTGGACACTGCAGTGCTTGTATCAAAATATCAGTTCTATATTTCACACAAAACATCCCAAAAAAAAAGAATGGCTAATGCCAACTTCTTTAAAAAGGTGCTTGGCAGAAAGAACAGCTGACCTGTGAGAGTCTGACAGTTACCTTATATTAGTGGACTATTACTCTTGAGATATAGAGGCAGTGCATGTACCAACCACAACTGGCCAACAATTTATTGCATAATGTAAGACTATGTTTACAAGATACGTGGTCATGTTTGAACCATTTACAAACAACTATATATAGTTTGTATCTAGTGAGTTTCAGTAATTTGTATGGGGCTATAGCTTCATAAATATTATATCAAATCCACACTTTCCACTGTCCAGTGGAGCTGTTGAGAAAGATCTTCAAACTGCTATAAAGATTCTTTGACAACCTGATCATGACAGAGCTGTGATGTTTTACCAAACTGCTCTAGACAGTGTTACAGAATAAGCTACTTCCACTGATTGGAAGACAAATAACAACTAACAGATCCATACTTGAACTAGAAACCATTCTGTCTTAGTCCCTCATCAGTAATGACCATAGAACAGAAGATTATTCTAAACGTTTTTTATGACAAGTGATACTCCATCCAAATCCAGCCTGTTCACTAAACAGGCCTTCTGAGTCATTTTAAGTTTAGGTGGAATTAAAGTAGGGGACAGCTTGTGTTAAGATACAAAAACACAGTGAGCAAAGATCCTAAGTTGTGCAATTCAATGATTGTGCCATTGTGAGACATGACCAGAGACTTAGCCAGGATGTTCCAGAAGATGTATATATATATATGTATAGGATCCATAACCAGTCAAAATGTTACTTTCTTCAAAGGGTATCCTACAATCCAATATTTCAGACATAGGTGGAAGTCCCCAAATCAGAAATGCATTCTGAACAAATGCACACTATTTCAAATTCAAACATCATTATTCTATGCATAGCTGTTCTGAGGGCTGCCCAGACTGCTCCAGTGAAAGACAGTGCAAGAAATTCAAAATGGTTCAATCGTTTATCTAGCCCATTTTCCTGCACACACTCCTGTTCAGTCCTAATGATTCAGCGTGATAAGAAAGTTAGAATATCACTAAGCTGCCATGAGTTTAACTGTAACCATCAAGGCAGATAAAGATTTCTTTTTGTTGCATATGAGTATAGTTATGTTACTGTTGTGAATTGCTACCTACCTTATATGCTGTTATTTACAAATACTTTCTGGTCAAAAGGTGAAAAATGTTTAGAATTCATTTGCGTGGCTCTGCATTGCATTTGAATGAGTTAAAATGTGCAGTGAACAAAACTTAGCTGTGTATCATGTTTTACAAAGAGCTCCCTCTTCCCTTCGTAGGTAGATGTTAAAAAGTATGTGCAGCTTTTTAGGTGTATATATGTATGTATGGATGTATATGTATATAGAGATACCAGTCTGTATAGCTGGAGATGTAAGATGATGTTGTTATTTATTAAAGCTGTAGTTTAGCTTTGAATGATGGTGTCTTCTGCCATTCTTAATAACTTTGAAGCAGTAGCTGTGAAACTGTTGGTGCACAGTTTTCTCATCTGGTGATTAGGTGACAGTAGTTTATGTTCGTAAGAAGCAAGCTAATGTCCAGAGCTAGGAACTGGCCAAAACACAGAAGTCCATTGAGCTGTTATACCTGACCTTAATAGATTAAGTGCTTCCATTCTCTAAATACAGTATGTAAAGCCTTTGAATCAAAGTATAAATACTGTGTCTTAGTCACATGACCCAATTGCCAAGGATCATGTGACAGCTTGCATACAAATCAAAATTCATAAACATTAAAAAAAAAAAAAACATTAAAAAACTGTGATTAAATATTTATACTATATAAATATGGACTACAGTTTTCTCAAGCATATACAAAACTCACCAGAAATAGTAAATTTGCATCCAGAAACTCTCTTGTTAAAAATATTTTTTACTAAAAAAAATATGTGAAAGGTATATATAACAAATAGTAATAATAATAACAAACCTCAAAATAGTAACTATATATATATATATATATATATATATATATATATATATATATATATATGATGAGATCTTTAATATTTATAGTACCTAACATTCCTTATTAAAGCTTAACTGCTTTTTACTGCAGAATGCCACTATTTCAACATTCAGTCATTCAATCTGGGTGAGGAATTAGCATACAATCATATACGCCAGCAGAGTTCTAAATATTCTAGGAATGTCCACAGCTAGGCTTGGAAGAGAATCTGGAAAAGACGTTTCTAAATCTTTGGTATAATTGTGTAATAGGTCCTAATGTGTAATAGTTTCATGTGAAGGGCTGCATCTTGTTTTTATGACCCCTTTATGATTTATTTTATTTTATTTATTTTACATTTGTTGACCGGGCTAGTCCAACTGGATATATTTCCATTTTCAGCAGAGGCCCGGGGAGAAAAGCTCCACATATAGACAAAAGGAGATACATCATGAGGATAAATGACATAATACACATTATTACCTATATCAAAAACAGGAAAAAACAAGTGAAAGAACATGGAAAAGGAAATGTAATAAGTTAACCGAAAGAACAGCACTTAACTTTCTAGCGAATCTAAGTAACACAATGTTGAACATTCTAACATGTTTTAATACCAAGGAGGAAGTATAAGATTAAAGAAAGAGAAGCAACAATAGAGAGAGAGCAGATATAAATAGACATAAGGTAGTTAGAGAGAGATTTAGGGCCATAAAGATGAACGATGACGAGGAGCAGTCTGTAGAGGTAGAAAAGAGAAAGGTAAGGGAGGAAGCAGAAGGAACAGACAGTAGGGAGAGAAACGAGAATAATAGATGAAATTATTTTAGTCAGGATTAGAGCAGGGACACATCCAGTGGCTTTTAAGGTAACTTCTGAGTTTTGTTTAAACAAAACAGTGGAAGCAATAGAAGTAAGTCCACAAGGAAGTTGATTTCAGTGTTATCCAATGGTATTTGAAAAAGGGAATCACCTGCTAGGTGTTTAGATTTGGTTAAGGTAACTAGCAGTTTGCTAGATGAACGGAGGGAGTTTAGATTAGAGTAGGGGATGAAGAGGTTGGAGAGTATAGGTGTGTTGTGAGGTTGGTAAAATGCTCTATGAACAAATGAGAGTTGGGAAAGAAGTAACATGTTTGATAGTTCAAGCCAGTTTAGTTGCTGCAGATTCAGACAGTGGTGTGTTCTGAAAGGTTTACCAGTAACAAATCTAGCTATATTATTGTACGTGGTAGATAGTTTAGAGAGAATATTTTTCTTGAGGTTAGTATAAATAGGTGAAGCATAGAGAAGAGTAGAAATTAGATGAGAGTGGGCAAGGGTAGCTTTGGCTGAAGAGGTTAAGAAAGTTTTAATTCTATAGAGAGAGACGAGTTTTCTGTTTACAGATTTAATGGTATTATTGATATGACAATCAAAGGTGAGGTTATTGTCAATTGTGACACCTAGTAGTTTGGTTGTAAGGTCAGGTGATATAGTAGTTCCATTGCTAGATAGGATAGTAAAGTCTAATGTAGGGGATCTGGTAGTGGGCTTAAAGAGTAAGAGTTTGTTTTTTTTAGCATTTAGAAGTAGGCATCGTTTTGAGAACCAGGTTTCAACTTTGGAGAAAACAGCTTGAGTGTTAATTTGTAGTTCAGAGATGGATTTAGCAGAGCAAATTAATGTGGAGTCGTCAGCATATTGTATACAAGTGGCCTGGGGAATCGCTGCTTGTAAGTCATTTATAAAGAGGGAGAAAAGAAGTGGTCCAAGAATAGATCCTTGGGGGACCCCAAGTGAGATAGGGAAAAGGGATGAGAGTTTGTTATCCCAAAGAACGGCTTGTTTCCTGTTTGTAAGATAGGAATTAAACCAGTGGACAGCCTTAGATTCTAAGGAGAGAGATTCAAGAATTTTCAGGAGAATGGAGTGGTTAACCATATCAAAGGCCTTAGACAGGTCAATAAAGAGAGCTGAAGACAGGATGCTGTTATTACGATTCTTATTAATATGGTCTGTAAAAGTGAGGAGAGCGGTGGTTGTGCTGTGAGAAGGCCTAAATCCATGTTGACAGTTAGTGAGAATGTTGTACTTTATTAAGTGGTCCATTAACTGATGATGAACACATTTTTCCATGATCTTTGCTAGTGGGGACAAGAGAGCTATGGGCCTATAATTAGAGAGTTCATAGGAGTTACCTCCTTTGTGCAAGGGTATGATGTGAGAGATATTCCAAATGTCAGGTATGGTTTCTTCATTTATGGTTCTGTTAATGAGAATAGATATGGGATAGGCAATTTCAGAGGCTGCTTTTTGAAGGAATTCAGATGGGAGTTGGTCAGCCGAGGGGGTGCAGGGTTTAAGTTTGTGGATACATTTTGTATAAAGGCAGTGGAGATGGGTTGTAGCCTAAAGATTGGTAGTCTGGAGGATGCAGGGTCGGGGATACTAGTATAGTCACTAGAGAGGTGAGAGGCCAAAGAATTAATAGTATCAATAAAGAAAGAGTTGAAAGTATTGGCAGTATCAAGGGAGGAATTCTTTTCAGATCTGGTAGGGGATGGAGTGGTAGTCTGTCCAGGGTGTAGAAGCCTGTTTAGGGTTGACCAGAATTTTTGAGGGTTATTGTGATTAGCTTGCTGGAGATTGCTATAATAACTTCTTTTATCAGAGAAGATAGCTTTTAGTACTGTTTCTTAGGTATCTAAAGGTCTGTTGGTCTGCAGAAGATTTGCTAGCTCGCCATTTTATCCAAGCATTGTTTCTAAGTAGCAGTTTTTGTCTTGTATCTTTAGATAACCAGGGGGCAGGTTTAGATTTAATTCGGATAGTGCGTGATGGGGCATGATTATCTAGAATAGTTAGGAATGTAGTATTAAAGTATTGTACAGCTTCTTCAAGAGGAAGTGTCTTTAGTTGGCTCCAATTGCAAGCACTTAGTTCAGTTCTAAATTGTATAGGGTTGAAACATTTGAGATTACGTAGGATCCTGTAGGTAGGTGTGTTGTTAGAGGCATTTCTTTGTCTAGTAATATAGGTTAGATTGTGATCGCTAAAGTCATCAGGTAATACTCCAGACTGATAATTAATAAGAGGTTTATTAATGAGAATCCAGTCTAGAATGCTTTCTTTGTTGTTAGTTTTATTGGTCCTAGTGGAGGCGTTTATTATTTGAGTAAAGTCATGGAGGTTAATATGTGAAGCTGGGTTATTAGTAGTTAAAGAGGACCAGTCCAGGTTAAAGTCTCCGAGAATTATGGTTTCTTGGGGATAGGAGGAGGAGAGCCAACTAAGGTTATTTTCTATAGTAGTAGAATTATTTCCAGGGGGTAGATATATACAGATAATATAGATGGACTTTTTAGGGTTTAGTTGTAGCTTTGAGATAAGAAGTTCAGTCTTGTTATTGTCCAGGTTATCGTAGGGTATTAATGTTACACTAAGTTCTGTTTTGAATAGGAGTGCAACTCCTCCGCCTTTTAGTTTTGGTCAAGTCTCAAGATGTTATAACCTGGAGGTAAGATTTCATTATCTTTGGTAAAGGGTTTTAACCAGGTTTCAGTTAAACAAAGAATATCAAAGGAGTGGTGTTGTAGAAGGGAGTGGAGATGGGTGATTTTATTATTGACACTTCGTATATTAAGGTGACCTATGAGTAGAGTGTTTGTATTAGAGGTTGGTAGTAGTAGGGAAGAGTTTAGTGAAGTGGTTGCCACACCAGGTGGAGTGGTTAAGGGCCCTGGGTTGGGGTGGATGTCCCCACAACCAAGGTAGAGTGGCTATGTTCAAGGTAAGCTATGATAGGGGAGTACAGTAAATATTTTGGTTTCTTAATCAAGAGATTTAGAAATTGAATGTGGGACAGTCTGTGATATCTGGCAAGGAGGTAGCTAGGGATAGACGTAATGTTTAAATGAGTAAGTTTTAGGCTTATGAGATCAGTGGCTGTATGTTTGGGTGAGTAGATGAAGTGGTAATTGGGATTTGATTCATAACAGGTTAGGAAGTAGGGTAGTGTGAGGGCAAGCAAGATAATAGGTGGAAGTGTTAGGTTTTCCAAGGTAGTTCCTAATACAGGTGTCTTGGGTATTGGTTTGTAAGTTTTGGTAGACATATTGAGGTGAGAGAGAAAGGAATAAACTGGATGTAGGCTAAGAGTATAGAGTGAGTAAATGAAACCAGGTGGATATCAAGGTAAGTGAGTAGTTATTGGGAGGGAGGGAGTAGGAGGAGGTAATAGAGGGAGGTTTAACAGGAGGGAGGTACAGGTGAGGTAGGAGCTTAGGGTAAGTGAAGATATAGAGGAGGAGTGGAATGTAGGAGGCTAGGATAGGTGGAGAGAAGGAGGAGGTGTGGTATGTCAGGTATAAAGCTAGGGTATGTGGGGTGGGTGGGATAAGTGGGTAGGGAGGGAGCCGGGCAGAAACAGCCAGAGAGGAGAGCGAAGTCTATCAGCTAAGCAGAGTAGCTGAAACACTACTGTTTCATATGCTACGTAGTTTAGAGATATGTAAAGGAGAGTTTGTTAAAGAAAGATAAGAAGGTAGGCAGTAGTTTGCAAGAATATAACAGGCACAAGGAAAAATAGTCAGCAGAGGGACAGTGATAAGGGTAATAGAAAGTATACAAGTAGAGAGGTTCAAGATATAGTCAATTGATGAAGGATAGGGAGGAATAAGAGGGAAAAAGAGTGCAACAGGCCAGGAAAGCAAATTAGAGACAGTATGGGAGCAGAAACAAGCAGGCAAGTGGGATAACAGTGGAGGAAAAGTTAGACAACCTGGGGTAGGAGGGAGTAGCAGTAAAAGAGGAAAGGTGTTAGGGGTAAGTGTCTGAAAGCTGAGGGGAAAACCGTAGCTGGTGTCACGTGTGTGCTTCCACAATAGGACAAAACATAAACAAAATAATTAGGCAAAGTGACATACAGGCAGTAATGGAAGGATTAAGCAGCAATAACCCGTCGCTCAAGAGGAGAATAGGGTGCTTCTTGGTGCCAACACAATTTTCCTGCTATGTTGCTTGAGTGATAGCAAGTGAGCTGGGTCAGCATCTTAGGGTCAACCCGATGAGGAGCACTAGGCTTTAATGCTGGAATACAAAACAGAAGAAATATAGGGTTAGGAAGACCAAAGGAAACAGAAATAGCATAGGAGGTTAAGCAGAGGAATGGGTAGAGAGATATCAGATAAAGAAGTATGTCAGTAAAGAGAGGGAGAATTAGATATCTGCTAGTTACTATAACAGGTATACCAAGATAATATTTCAATATTAGCAACAGTTGATATAAGTAATATCAATGCAATAATACAAGTATCCAGTGAATGTAATTAGGTACAGAAATCTAGATGTTCTAAACCAGGTTAAATGCAGATGTTAACAGTATATTCATTCACTATACAAGTAAAGGATTAAGCATTCCTGTACCATGCAAGTAAGGGTATTTATATATACATATAATGTATAGAAACAATACAGTATTTATCCATTCAGTAGAGAAATTTAGTAGGATGTAACGCTTGTCACCACATACAGAGAGTAATTTAAGAAAGAGCAGCGTTTGTAGTGAACATGCTCTTCAAAATTCCTCCTAGTGATTATATGCAGTAGCTGACCAGAAAGCCACAGAAGAGCTATGCTTTACTTAATTACTGATAAATCAATAGTAAACAGCCACAAAACAGTGTGTCCAGATACTCAAGAGGGCAGGACCTCAGTAACTACATGACAATACATTATAGGTGATAGAAACCATTTGAAGGTAAAAAAACAGTAGTAATGCCTTTAGAAACACTAGCGACTACTTTTAGAGCTTAAATTAGTGAGAGACCACCATAAAAAGGCAGGGTCCCAACGACTGCAACCTAAGACTCTTTTCACAGGTTTTGACAAATGTACAAGCAAAATAAGGCAATAACCAAGTATAATACTCACTTACAAGCAGAAAAAGGTCAATAAATGGGTATTACAAAACTCTATTAGGTAAAAACAGTAATTATGACTTTAGAAATATTAGCGACTACTTGCAGAGCTAAAATTGGAGAGAGACCATCATAAAAGAAGCGTTAGGAGCACGCAGGATCCCAGCGACTGCAACCTAACACTCTTTCTACAGGTTTAGGTTTTAGAAACACTAGCGACTACTTGCAAAGCCAAAAACAGTGAGATACAATCATAAAAGAAGCGTTAGGAGCACGCCGGATCCAGCGAGTGCAACCTAAGACTCTTTCTACAGGTTTAGTCTTTAGAAACACTATCAACTACTTACAGAGTTACAATCAGTGAGAGACATTCATAAAAGAAGCGTTAGGAGCACGCCGGATCCCAGCGACTGCAACCTAAGTCTCTTTCTACAGTTTAGCCAGATATACGCTCAAAATAATGCAATATCTAAGTAAAATGCTCACTTCTGAGCAAAATAAGTCAGTATCTGAGTAGAAATGCTCACTTACCGGCAGCACACCACGCGGACAACCAGGGGAGACCTGCAGTTTTCAAGATGGGATTCAAAGATGGCGCCTTAGCAATGAGGCCACTACATATAGAGTTCGAGGGTGTAGGGGGGAGGGGAAGCAGAAGGTAGAACCAATAGCTTGAAGGGTAGGATAGGGCGGGAGGCAGAAAGCACAGGAAACAGCCAGAGAGGAGAGCGAAGTCTATCAGCTAAGCAGAGTAGCTGAAACACTACTGTTTCATATGCTACGTAGTTTAGAGATATGTAAAGGAGAGTTTGTTAAAGAAAGATAAGAAGGTAGGCAGTAGTTTGCAAGAATATAACAGGCACAAGGAAAAATAGTCAGCAGAGGGACAGTGATAAGGGTAATAGAAAGTATACAAGTAGAGAGGTTCAAGATATAGTCAATTGATGAAGGATAGGGAGGAATAAGAGGGAAAAAGAGTGCAACAGGCCAGGAAAGCAAATTAGAGACAGTATGGGAGCAGAAACAGGCAGGCAAGTGGGATAACAGTGGAGGAAAAGTTAGACAACCTGGGGTAGGAGGGAGTAGCAGTAAAAGAGGAAAGGTGTTAGGGTAAGTGTCAGAAAGCTGAGGGGAAAACCGTAGCTGGTGTCACGTGTGTGCTTCCACAATAGGACAAAACATAAACAAAATAATTAGGCAAAGTGACATACAGGCAGTAATGGAAGGATTAAGCAGCAATAACCCGTCGCTCAAGAGGAGAATAGGGTGCTTCTTGGGTGCCAACACAATTTTCCTGCTATGTTGCTTCAGTGATACCAAGTGAGATGGGTCAGCAGGATGGTGATAACCCGATGAGGAGCACTAGGCTTTAATGCTGGAATACAAAACAGAAGAAATATAGGGTTAGGAAGACCAAAGGAAACAGAAATAGCATAGGAGGTTAAGCAGAGGAATGGGTAGAGAGATATCAGATAAAGAAGTATGTCAGTAAAGAGAGGGAGAATTAGATATCTGCTAGTTACTATAACAGGTATACCAAGATAATATTTCAATATTAGCAACAGTTGATATAAGTAATATCAATACAATAATACAAGTATCCAGTGAATGTAATTAGGTACAGAAATCTAGATGTTCTAAACCAGGTTAAATGCAGATGTTAACAGTATATTCATTCACTATACAAGTAAAGGATTAAGCATTCCTGTACCATGCAAGTAAGGGTATTTATATATACATATAATGTATAGAAACAATACAGTATTTATCCATTCAGTAGAGAAATTTAGTAGGATGTAACACTTGTCACCACATACAGAGAGTAATTTAAGAAAGAGCAGCGTTTGTAGTGAACATGCTCTTCAAAATTCCTCCTAGTGATTATATGCAGTAGCTGACCAGAAAGCCACAGAAGAGCTATGCTTTACTTAATTACTGATAAATCAATAGTAAACAGCCACAAAACAGTGTGTCCAGATACTCAAGAGGGCAGGACCTCAGTAACTACATGACAATACATTATAGGTGATAGAAACCATTTGAAGGTAAAAAAACAGTAGTAATGCCTTTAGAAACACTAGCGACTACTTTTAAAGCTTAAATTAGTGAGAGACCACCATAGAAGGCAGGGTCCCAACGACTGCAACCTAAGACT